>NW_027527822.1:763934-796882 GCF_008692635.1 Crocuta crocuta
TTGTACCTGATAAAACAATTTGTCAATATCTGTTTTAAGAGTTATAGGCAGTGAAACCTGAGGAAGCTGCAAACAAGAGAGAACAGCATACCGAGAATCTGAAACAATGTTAACAGGGAGTTAAGGAAAGTCTTGCAAAACTAAATAAACAGCCCACAGCTCAGCAGGCTACACAGAGGAGAATGAATGGGGAAGGACTTTAGAACGTTCAAGAGTCCAATATCCAGCAGTATTTTTATTTGCATCAGTAAAAACAGTGGGTCCTTTAACTGTAACATCTGAAATCGGAGATTGAGGTATCATGGGGTTAGTTCGAAGAAAATCAATCAATTTAGATGATGGATAGTGATTAGAAAATGAACAGGAAAGGAAGCAAGGGAAATCTGCCAATTTTCATTAAATTGTAAACATAAAGATATCTGAGGATTCGTTAATTGAATAACAATCTGGTGTGGAAGATCCGCCCAGTTTTTCTATTTGGAAACAGGAGGGGTAGGGGAAGGCAGAAGAGGCAAGTTGACAGCAGGAGGCAGAGAAAGAATTAGTAGTTTTAAATTTTGTGAGCTTAGACAGAGAAGTAGACTTAAGGTTTGTTAGGAAGTCTATATCAGTCTGGAGAAGACAAGGAACTTCCCCGAAACAAAAGGAGTTTCGGCAGCTGCTTGGGAATATTCCTTAAAGTCCCCGTCCCGAGGTAAACCAGCCACAGTTGGCTTCAATTATAGCCATTAATCTGGGAAAAGAATGAGTGAGAAGCCCTCAACATTTACTAGAAAGAGGAACAGAGAACAGGAGAGAGTTAACATCCCCTTCAGTCTAAATTTATTTCAGCCAGACCAATAAGGTCCCCTTTATGAGGTTTTTCCGGATATTGGTTGGGCACTCTTTTAGTGAGGCAATGTCACAAAGACAGACAAAGGGTTGGGGGTGCCCTCTCTAATGAGGAGACCAGTCAGATGTCAGTTTGGTCGTGTCCCAAAAGAACTTAAGGGATGCTTAGCTGTAGTGGTCTCAGCTTTGGAAACTATTCCGATGCCACCATAGACTGTATGCCGTTTACCACAAAATCGCAGACAGGCACAGTCAGACTCCATAGGCTTTTTGGGACCTTAAGGGTGCCCACCCGTGGAGCCACAGAATCAAACCCAGCAGGCAAGCCAGACCGAATTGCATATTCACATCTATATATATACTAGAGGTGACTATATTCCCCCTCACAGAAATTCTACAGATAAGACTAACAATGACAATGACAATGACAAACAGGACAAAACAGATACAGAAGTGGCCACAAAACAGGCTTATGAGTTTGCTGAAAGGCCAACCGACGTTTCAGTGTGCCCTGGGGGAGGGAAATAGCTGCGTCCAGCTTTTCATTTAATCCCCCAGACAGAAGCACATGTGCATTTAAGGATCCAGATGATAAGTTGATTTACCTCATTTTTTCTTAATAACAAAAGTGGGAGTGCTCGAGGAACTTGAGCAGTGGCCACTAGTTTTCCGACGGAATGGTTACAGAAGCCCCCATGGGAAGGAGAAGATAAGTTAAGTATTTGTGCTATACGTTCTCCAGCCAACAGTGAAAGTGTAACAGAAGTAGAAACCATGATTAAAATTTCTCCAACAAAATCAGAGTCTATAACTCCAGGAATTATGGTTAGGCCTCTTAAAGCTGCGCTGCTGCAGCCCAATATTAAGCCAAAGGTGCCTTTAGGCAATGGGCCAAAAATGTTTGTCCTTAATTTATAAATGCCACCTCCGGGAGACAAAAGAACATTTTCAGCAAGAGGCAAATCAGCAGCCGCACTACCTGAAGTCGCAGAGTGTAAATCTGACACCATTAAAGGTTTGGCTATTCCTGATGTAGCAGTCATCTCTAAGGGTTGTTGGAAAACAAAGGGGTTACTTGAGGAGTGGGAGGCATAGCCAATTGAGTCCCCGGCATTGTTCTTGGGCCCCGGGACTGAGGCCCGCTAAGTAGTTTCCCGAATGTGGGTTGCCAATAGGATTGCCATATTTATCAGTTTTAGAATGACATTCATTGGTCCAATGAAGCCCCTTGCCGCATCGGTGGCAAAGCGCAGGGGGCTTATTTCGTTTTGTATATCCTTGTTTTGCCCTTAATTTTCTGTAATCCTTTTTCATATGTCCAGGCTTCCCACAATGGTAACAATTTCCGCCCTTGGAGGGCTTCATAGCCTGAGCCAAAGCAGTAGCAAAAACAGCAGCATTATGTTCATGTCCCCCCACTCCTGAACAAGCTCTAATATATTCAGCTATAGAAGTTCCCTGCCCTTTTAAAGGGCCCAAAACACGTTTACATTCCGAGTTTGCATTTTCAAAAGCAAGTGTCTGCAAAATATCTCCGAGGTTTCATCACGTCCAACATCCCGCTCAACAGCCACCCGCAATCTAGCAAGAAAATCAGTATAGGGTTCATTGGGTCCTTGTAAAGTTTTTGTAAAAGAAGGTTGAGCGTGGCCAGTAGGTACAACACGGTGCCAAGCCCTAAGAAATACCTGGTGCACCTGTTGTAAATCCTGGTCGGAAAATTGAGCCTGTTCTCTTAAGGCTTGAAATTGTCCCTCTCCTATCAATTTATCCTCCAGGGGACCAGGAGGGTTCTGTCCCTCATTAATTTGAGCCTGCTTTCGGGCTTCCTCTTCCCACCAACTCCTTAACAGCAGAATGCAATGCAAGTGCTTGAGTGATAGCACTACAGAGTCCACAATTTCAAAGGGATTATGTTACCCTTCCGATGCTGGTGCTGTAATTCCTTCTGTATTAATTTCCATTCCTTTAAGTTTAATTGTACTTTGGGTTGGCACTTAAACCCATAACAATGCTGCTCCACAAGGCGAAATAACTCAGATAAACGGCGACTAGATGCCTTCACCCCGATGGAGTGGAGAAGTCCTTTGACTAGCTCCATGTATTGTGCCTTTGCTGATGGGGAATTCCCCATAATTTTCCCGAAAGTTCCCCTGCCTTGGACCTACAATCCCCGAGGGGTACTCACACTTTCGGTTTCATTCGCCCTCTGCCCCACGTTGGGCGCCAGATGTTGTGGACGAAATGACACAAAGGACAAGACACATACAAAAGACAGACACAGACACAACTCCGGCCGGAGGAACAATTCTACGCAAGCCCCTCTTGCGGTTTATTTTATATCCCGGTAACTGGATACAAACTGAAATCTACAAGATGCATTCCTTTACCAATTAAGGGCAAGTAGCCAAACACATTTCAAGGACAGTGGGGAGCAAAGGGAGGAAGCGACCACAACATGTTTACTAAGAGGCCTGCTCACAATTCCAGCCTCCTCCTTATTTCTAAGGAGGGCATGTTCCCTCGTTTGCGAGTGGACCATTAAACTTGGATATTGTGTGCAGGCCTCCTGGCAGAGCATCCTGTTTGCAGGCATGCTTTGCCCAGGCAAGGAGCCCCGTGTGCAGGCACATCCCCGCATCCCTAACCATGCTTTCTTGTGGTCATTGTCGGGCTCCCACAGAAGAGCTTCTTGATATTGCTTATTCCTTGTAAGCCCTCCATCTATACTTAAGTCATTTGGGTCCCATTTGGGATCCTCCCCCAAGAAGTGAGCCTGGGCATAGGCTTGGGTGTCTAGTGTCCCAGCTGGAGCATTTTCCTCTAACAATTTTGTAACTGCCTGAATAATTCGGTGACGCTCCTCTGTATTGAAGAAAGTCAAAAGAAGTTGGCGGCAGTCCGTCCAGGTGGGTTTGTGGGTCTGAATTATGGACTGCATTAAGTCAATCATAGCTTGGGGCTTCTCCGTATAGGCGGGGGTATGGTGCTTCCAATTCAGGAGATCTGTAGTGTTAAAGGGCTGGTACATGTAAATACTCTGGCCTCCTTGGATCGGGCCTTTCTGATCATAATAGAAAGGATCCCTAATTTCCTTCAGTGGCATCTGTTGGGCTCCTCGATGCGGCTGTAAGAAAGGGCTGCCTCTGTTGGCCTGATTCACTGGTCACTGCCATTCAGGAGGTGTATGCGAAGTTAAGACTGGTGATTCGGTTCAGTCAGTCACACTTGGGGAGGTCGGTGGTGCTAGGGGTGGTAAGCCTTTGGGGCTGGGGGCAGACTCCGATGAGGTTTCTGCAGTTAGGTCTGCTGGAGGCACAGGTGTCAGTGAGAGGTACAGTGGGACATAAATATGGTGGCGGGGATTCTTCAGATTCGCCTGACAGTATGGGCTTTTTAACCTCTGGCCGGTATTTGGAGGAAGCCGTGAGGCAAACCAGGATTACTTTACAGTTCACTTCAATACAGACTTTTAGCCCAGGAGGCCAGGACAGGACCAGCTCTTGCTAACAGTCAATATAAGAAAATTGGTCAGGGTGGCCTGGGTCCCCTGCAATGACCCTGAACACTCGGCCAACTAGTTCCTTATCAAGTGAGCCCTCAGAGGGCCAGCCCACTCCAGACGATGGCCAGTCAATTTCACAGAATGTCCGGAGCTTTTCAGGAGTTAATTTTACACCATAATTTCCTGAATATCCCTTTTTGAAATTCCTCAACATATACTCTAGGGGAGTCGGTTTACTCTGCTTTCCACCCATTTCCTCCCCCTAACAGACGACTTTCACGCACAAGAAGGGGAAGAACAGGGAAGGAGGGGGCCAGTTTGGAAAGGACGCACACCTACTTTGTCCATTTCCAGCCGCTCTCCTTTTGGAGATATTTCAGGCTCCTCTTAGAATTGGCGGGTTCAGTTTCAATCCCTGACCCAGATCAGACTCCCGAGGAAGTCAGACGCTGCCTTAAGCCGTATGAGGTCGCCACGGAACCACGGATCAGAACTCAACACTCGCTTCGGCCCTTGGTCAGGTCGGAACCTTCCCGTTGTCCATCTCAGTCACACACATTCACACAACGACTCCAGCCCACCGCCCTATATCCAGCGCCTTAGAGTTGCAGCTTCGTTCCTCTTCCCTTGTGGACTTACTAGTGCAACTCTGGGAGGCGATCAGGCTCCCCTTCTGCCTCTTAGGAGCAGGTCTACCAAAAACGGACCCATGTTCTTACCAGTCAGATGGATGGCGCTCCTTAAGCTGGTTCCTGGGCTTCAGGGATTCCGTTAGTGAAAACAGAGCCCTCGTATTGGCTCGCTGGGATAGACTAGTCCCCTACAGATCAAAAGGTCCGCTGGCTCCAGGGAGGACGCTTCTCCCGGCGCTCCGAGGCTCGTACCCTGGTGGCAGGGAGGTGGAAATGCACCGTCTCCGAGTCCCGGGCTAGCCCACAAGCAATGTTGCAGGATTCTCTCACAGAGAGTCGTGACACCGAGGCTTTTCTTACCAGGAAGCAACGTTATTCCTGCCAGCACTGATCAGTTGGGTTCGTACCCGAAGAACTGAGTGGCCCACATCACATGGCATAGTTTTTTTTATACATTTTCTATTTATTTGTCTCCCATATATGGTAACAAACATAAACATGCAGTCTGATTAAGTTGTCTCAGTTTACAAGAACATGGGGGATGTAGGCCCCTGGGCACATATCTAGGTGACCTTGAAGTCTTCTGTCCTCTTTTGTTCATTTTTTCTCTCTCTCCTTAGGGAGGGGTTCCCACCAAAACAAGACCTGCCCACACCAAACCACGCCCATCCCCTCCAGATAGGTGTTTTGTTATTGTTGTAGCTGTTATTACCTGAGCCTGTGTTTGCGTGTTTATTTGTTTTGTCTGTGCGTTTGTGTACCTGTGTTCCCTCTGTGGTGGTCTGTTTTCTTTTTCCAGGGCTTCCTCAAGAAACAAGCCAAACTACACATGGTGGAGAGTCCCAAATACCACTACAGTAGGGAAACAAAATAACTAAATGCTCAACAACAGAAACCAAGAGACACCATTCAAAGAACACTTCCTGAACAGACAGGCCCTGAACGATCAAAGAGCCCTCTTTAATACAGCAGAACTCGCAGTGGCAGAGAGCACAACAAGCTTTTAAAATTAACAAGAGATAGGAGAGAGGCAAGATGGCAGAGAAGTAGGAAGCACCATACATTTCGTCTGCACTCATCTCTCAAACAGAGAAGGCCTGAAGTCATAGGACACTGAGCCACAGGAATTTCGGAAGAGAAAGAGACAGAGTACACTGGGAAGGAAACCTCATAAGTGCGTGAGTGCGAACTGGGGAAGATAAAAGCGGGACAGGACCCAGAGATACGGAGGGAGAGGAGGGAACCCGGCTTGCATGCAGCTGCGGTGAGTGATGAAACAGCTGTGGTGGCAAGCTGCCGCAAGTCCAGGGAAAAGGAAAGAAAAGCGTAGATTGCTCATAGAACCCTCCCTGGAAAAGAGAAAAAACCTCAGCTTGGAAAGACAGTGTTTTTTTAGCTCTGGCAGGGGTGCTGACTTTAAACCAGGTGCCCTGGTCCCAGAAGGTGCCAGGAAAAACTGAACTGCCTTGCGCCTGGCACCATCCATGGCGGCGGCGGCCCGCTGAACCAGCAGCAACACGTGCGGAGGTGGTCCTGGCGTGGGGTGAAGCCGCAGTGGCGCGCGTGACATCTACCGACTAAAGCAGCAGTGGCGGCACTCGGTGAAGTGCTGCCGGCGCCGGCTCAAGAGGCGGCTGCGTGAGCGAATGTTGCCTGCTGAAGGGGCGGCGGCCAGTGAAGCAGCAGTAACGCCTGCGTGGGCGGTCCCGGTGCTGGGGAAAGTGGCTGTGGTGCGCGCAACATCGGCCCACTGAAGCAGCGGTGGTGGCCACCAGGTGAAGTGCCGCTGGCGCCAAGTGAAATGGCGGCTGTATGAGCAAAAAGTTGCCTGCTGAGGTGGTGGTGGCCGGTAAAGCGGTTGCAGCGGGGTGAGGCGACGCGGACACTGTGGACCTGAAGTTGCTACAATCCCCAGACGCACTCGGGTTGTTTTGCGACTTGACCCCAGGGGACCTGAGGCTGCTGCACTTTCCCCAACCTCCACTCAACCCCAAGCAACAGGGAAACAAGGACCAGCGGAACTGTTAATGGCAGTATAGGAAAGTCTCTCAGGAGTAATCAGATTACTAGACTAGATAGTTCCTGTAGATAACACCACCTTCTTTCTCTTACCTCTCCAACCATATTCCACCCTTTAGCTTTTTGAAAAAAGCTTCTTAACCCTTCTGCCTGTTCATTCTATCTCCAATTTTGCCTCATCTCCACCTTATCATCTCTCTCTTTCTCTAACTCTTCAACAAGCACTGCATACACCTGTCTATTTAATTGTAGCTGGGAAATCCAGGTATATGCTTTAAACTGATCTTTGTCTATCAGTTTTCTTCATTCTTCCTTTTCTTTTCGACTTTTTTATGTATTTTTCTTTTCTATCTTTCTTCTTTTTGACTTTTTAATATATTTTTATTTTCTATCACCTTTATTTTCATTTGCCTTCCCTCTTCCGTCTATTCTCATTACTTTTTAGTTTTCCCTCTTGGTTAGCGTAATTGTTGGATTTGTTTGTACGTTTGCGACCCTCTGTTCCTGGTGTGTTTATCTGTATGTTTTCTTCCCCAGGGATATCTCAAGAAACAAGCCAAAGTACACATGTTGGAGAGTGCCAAATACCACTACGATTAGGAAGATAAAATAACCAAGGTCTCAACAAGAGAGAGCAAGAGATACCATTCAAAAAACACTTTCTGAAAGGATAGGCCCTGGACAGTCAAAGAGTCTTCTCTGGTAGAGCAGTGCTCATAGGTGCAGAGTACATAACAAGTCTTTAAAACTAACAAGAGACAGAAAGCTAACAAAATGACGAAATGAAAAAGCTCTCCTCCAAAGAAATTCCAAGAAGAATTGATAGCTAATGAATTGCTCAAAAGAGATATAAGCAGCATAACTGAACAAGGCTTTAGAACAAGAATCGTGAAATTAATCACTGGGCTTCCAAAAAGCATAGAGGACCTCAAAGAAACTATAGCTACAACCAACATGGAGAACAAAAATAGGTATGATGAATTAAAAAATGCGATAAATGAAATACATAATAAACTGGAGGTGTCCAATGCACGGATTGAAGAGGCAGAAAAGAGAATAAGTGATTTAGAAGACACCATTATAGAAAAACAAGAAGCTGACAAAAAAAGAGACAAACTGATCCAGGAACATGAAACAAGAGTTAGAGACCTCAGTGACACAGCCAAAGGTAAAAATATCCTTATCATAGGTATCCCAGAAGACGAAGAGAGAGGGAAAGATGCTGAAGGAGTCCTGGAACAAATTATAGCTGAGAATTCCCCAACCTGGGGAAGAAAGTAAACGTTGAAATACAAGAGGCAAAGAGAACTCCCCTTAGACATAATTTGAATCGATCTTGTGCATGACGTATCATAGAGAAAATGGCAAAATATAAGGAAAAGAGAGAATTTTGAAAGCAGCTATGGAGAAAAGGGCCCTAACATACAAAGGGAAACCTATCAGAGTGGTGACAGACCTATCTACTGAAACTTGGCAGGCCAGAAAGGAATGGCAGGAGATCTTCAATGTGATGAACAGTAAAAATATGCAGCCAAGAATCCTCTATCCAGCAAGCCCTGCCATTCAAAATAGAAGGAGAGATCTTTCCAAAGAAACAGAAATTGAAAGAATTTGTCACCACTAAGCGTGACCTACAAGAAATCCTGAGGGGGACTCTCTGAGGGAAGTATTGCAAGGAACGAAGACAACAGAGAAAACACCACAAGCATGAATCCCACAAAGGACACAATGAATCTAAACCCACATATTTCAATAATAACACTGAATGTAAATGGGCTGAATGCAACAAACAAAAGACATAGGGAATGGATGAAAAACAAAATCCATCCATTTGCTGTCTACAAGAAATGCATTTAGATTGGAAGATACCTTCAGATTAAAAGAAAGGGGATGGAGAAATATCTATCATGCTACGGGAAGTCAAAAGAATGCCGGAGTAACTACACTTATATCGGACAAACTGGACTTTAAAGATAATAACAAGGGATGAAGAAGGGCATTATATAATAATTACAGGGTCCATGCATCAGGAAGAACTAACAATTATAAATGTCTACTCACCGAATATAGAAGCACCTAAATATTTAAAACAATTAATCAAAAACAGAAACAAGATTATAGATAAGAATGTGCTAAGAGCAGGGGAGTTTAATACTCTGCTTACACCAAAGGATAGATCAACCAGACAGAAAAACACTAAAGAAACAATGGACTTGAACGACACAATGGACCAGTTGAATCTGATAGTTATATTTAAAACTCTACATCCGGAGGCCAAGGAATTCACTTTCTTCTCAAGTGCGCATGGCACATTCTCTAAGATAGATCACATACTGGGACATAAAGCAGCCCTCAATAAATATAAAAGAATTGAGATCATACCATGCACACTTTCAGATCATACTGCTTTGAAACTTGAAATCAATCACAGGAAGAAGTCTGGAAAACCTCCAAAAACATGGAGGTTAAAGAATACCCTACTAAAGAATGAATGGGTCAATCAGGCAATTAGAGAAGAAATTAAAATATATATGGAAACAAATGAAAATGAAAATACAGCAATCCAAACTCTATGGGATGCGGCAAAGGCAGTCCTAAGAGGAAAGTACATTGTACTCCAGGCCTATTTAAGAAATTAGATAATGCACAAGTGCAAAATCTATCAACTCGCCAAAAGGAACGAGAGGCAGAGCAACAAGAGCACCCCAAACCTAGTAGAAGAAGAGAAATAGTAAAAATCAGAGGAGAAATAAACAACAAAGAGACCAAAGAAACAGCTGAACAGATCAATGAAACCAAGAGTTGGTTCNACCTAGGAATAAACCTTACTAAGGGTATAAGAGATCTGTATGATGAAAACAATAGAAAACTTATGATGGAAATTGAAGAAGACACAAAGAAATGGAAAAACATTCCATGCTCATGGATAGGAAGAATAATATAGTTAAAATGTCATTACTACCCAAAGCAATCTACACATTCAATGCAATTCCAATCAAAATTGCACCAGCATACTTCTCAAAACTAGAACAAACTATCCTAAAATTTGTATAGAACCACAAAAGACCCCGAAAAGCCAAAGTAATATTGAAGAAGGAAACCAAAATGGGAGGGATCACCATCCCAGACTTTAGCCTCTACCTCAAAGCTGCCATCATCAAGACACTATGGTATTGGCACAAAAACAGACACATAGACCAATGGAACAGAATTGAGAAGTCAGAAGTGGACCCAAAAGTGTATAGCCAACTAATCTTACACAAAGCAGGAATGAGTATCCAATGGAAAAAAGACAGCCTCTTTAACAGATGGTGCTGCAAGAACTGGACAGCAACATGCAGAAGAATGAAACTAGATCATTTTTTCACACCATACACAAAAATATACTAAAAATGGATAAAGGACCTGAATGTGAGACAGAAAATCATCAATACCCTTGAGGAGAAAGCAGGAGACAACTTCCTTGACCTCGACTGCAGCAATTTCTTACTTGACACATCCCCAAAAGCAAAAGAATCAAGAGCAAAAATAATTGTAGGTACCCCATCAAGATCAAAAGTTTCCGGACCGTAAAGGAAACAGTCCATAAACCTATAGGCAACCAACGTAATGGGAAAAGATAGTAGCAAATGATATATCAGATAAAGGGTTAATATTCAAAATCTATAAGGAACTCACCAAACTCCACACCCGAAAAACAAACCACCCAGCGAAGAAATGGGTAGAAGATATGAACAACACTTCTCCAAAGAGGACATCCAGATGGTCAACAGACGCATGAAACGTTACTAGGCATCCCTCCTTATCAGGGAAATACAAATCAAAACCACACTGAGATACCATCTAATGCCAGTCCGAGTGGCTAAAATGAACAAATCAGAGGAGTCTAGATGCTGAAGAATGTGGAGAAAAGGGCACCCTCCTACACTGTTGGTGGAAATGTAAACTGGTGCAGCCCCTCTGGAAAACAGTGTGGAGGTTCCTCAAAAAATTAACAATAGAAGTCCTCTATCACCCAGCAGTAGCACTGCTAGGTATTTACCCAAGGATACAGGAGTGCTGATGCATAGGGGCACATGGATCCCAATGTTCGTAGCAGCACTCTCCACAATAGCCAAAACATGGAAAGAGCCTAAGTGTCCATCAACAGACGGATAGATCAAGATGATGTGGTTTATCTATACCATGGAATACTACATGGCAATGAGAAAGAACGAAATCTGGCCATGTGTAGCAACGTGGATGGTCCTTGAGGGTGTTATGCATAGCGAAATAAGTCAGGCACTGAAAGACAAATACCATATGATTGCACGTATAGGAGGATTAGGAGGAACTTAATTGAGGACCATGGGGGAGAAGTAAGGGGGAAATTGTGGGAGAGAGGGAGAGAGACAAACCATGAAAGACTCTTGACTACTGAGAACAAACTGAGGACTGATGGGTGTGGGGGGAGGGGGGAGATGTGCATGGAGGAGGGCACTTGTGGGGGTGAGCACTGGGTGTTATATGGAAACCAACTTGACAATGAACTATTTGTAAAAAAAAAAGTCAAGGGATCAAATGAACTAAAATTTGGAATTAATTCCATGTGAAACTTAAAGTCATATCAGAATAAAATGACAGTATTTTCCAAAAAAATTAAATTAAATTAGATTAAATTAAATTAACAAGAGATAGAAAGCTAAACAAAATGGCGAAACGAAAGAGCTCTCCTCCAAAGAAACTCCAGGAAGAAATGATAGCTAAAGAACTGCTCAAAACAGATATCAGCAACATACTGAACAAGAATTTAGAATAATAATCATCAAATTTATCGCTGGGCTTGAAAGAAGCTTGGAGGACATCATAAAACTATGGCTAAAAACACTATGAAGCTTAAAAATAGTTATGAGAATTTAAAAATGCGATAAATGGGATACACCATAAAGTGGAGGCATCCAATGCACGGTTAAAGAGGTAGAAAGGGGAATAAGTGATTTAGAAGACACCATTATAGAAAAAGAAGAACCTGAGAAAAAGATACACTGATCCATGAATATGAAAGAAGAGTTCGAGAGCTCAGCGATACAATCAAATGGAACAATACCCGTATCATAGTAATTGCAGAAGAGGGAGAGGGAAAGGTGCTGAGGGAGTCCTGGAACAAATTATAGCAGAGAACTTCCCCAACCTGGAGAAGGAAATAGAAGTACAAATTCAAGAGGCACAGAGAACTCCCCTCACGCATGACTTGAATCGATTCTTTGCACGACATATCATGTCATAGTGAAACTGGCAAATATAAGGACAAAGAGAGAATTCTGAAAGCAGCTAGGGAGAAAAGGGCCCCAATATACAAAGGGAAACCTATCAGAATGGTGACACACCTATCTACTGAAACATGGAAGGCCAGAAAGGAAAGGCAGGTAATCTTCACTGTGATCAACAGAAAATTAAGCGGCCAAGAATCCTCTTTCCAACAAGAGTGTCATTCAGAATAAAAGGAGAGATAAAAGTCTTTCCAAATAAACAAAAATGGAAAGAATTTGTTACGACTAAGCCAGCCCTACAAGAAATCTTGAGGGGGACTCTCTGAGGGAAATGTTGCAAGGAACGAAAGATGCTAGAGACACCACCACAAGCATGAATCCCACAAAAGACACGATGACTCTAAACCCATATATTTCAATAATAACAATGAATGTAAATGGACTAAATTCTCCATTTATCTATTCTGCTCCAATAGGGTAACAGAATAGATTTTTTTAAAAAGTCCATCTATTTGCTGTCTACAAGAAACTCATTTTAGGCTGGAAGATACCTTTATATTAAAAGTAAGGGTATGGAGAAATATCTATCATCCTACTGGAAGTCAAAAGAAAGCTCAAGTAGTTATACTTATATCAGACAAACTGGAATTTAAATTAAAGACTATAACAAAGGATGAAGAAGGGCATTAAATAATAACTACACGGTCTATCCATCAGGAAGAACTAACAACTGTAAATGTCTATGCACCAAATATGGGAGCACCTAAATATTTAAAAACAATTAATCACAAACAGAAACAATCATATAGATAAGAATGTGCTAATAGCAAGGGACTTTAATACTCCGCTTGCAGCAATGGATAGATCAACCAGACAGATAATCACTAAAGAAACAATGGACTTGAATGACACATTGGACTAGATGGATCTGACAGATATATGTAATCTTTCACATCCTGAAGGCATGGAATTCACTTTCTTCTCAAGTACGCATGGCACATTCTTCAAGATAGATCACATACTGGGACATAAAGCAGCCCTCAATAAATATAAAAGAAATGAGATCATACCATGCATACATTCAGATCACAATGCAATGAAAATGGAAAGATCACTGAAACAATAAGCTAGATCTTTGAGAATATATACAAAATTAATAAACCTTTAGCTAGAGTTATCAAAAGTAAATAATAGAGAAGGCCCAAATAAAATGAAAAATGAAAGAGAAGTTGCAACCAATACAACAGAAATACAATCATAAGAGATATTACCATTATATGCAAACAAACAGGACAACGAAGAATTGAATAAATTCTTAGAAACACATAATATTCCAAGAATGAATCAGGAAGAAGTAGAAAAATCTTAACAGACCAGTGACTATTAATAAATTTAAGCAGAAATAGAAAAATATTCAAATAAACAAAAGCCGAGGACAGAGAGCTTCAGAGGTGATTTCTAACAAATATTCAAAGGAGAGTTCATTCCTAGACATCTCAAACTTATTAAAAAATGGGGGAGATGGGAATGTTTCAAAACTCACTCTATGAGGCCAAAATTACCTTATCATTAAAACTAAAGGCACCATAAGAAAAAAAAGTACAGGTCAATGTCCCTAATGAATATATGCAAAAATTCTGAACAAAATATTAAGGAATCCACTGATAATAAAAAATTTCAACAAAATGGGCATAGAGAAAACATCTCAAGGTAATAAAGGTCATAATTGTGAAACGTACAACTAACATCATACTCAATGGTGAAAAGTTTAAAGATTTTCTACCAATGAAAAATACAACAATGCAATAATGAAGACTCTTGCCACCTTTATTCAACATAATATTGATTTTATTTTTTATTTTTTATTAAAGTTTTAATGTTTTTATTTATTTTTCTAAAATAGTTTATTGTCAAGTTGATTTCCGTATAACACCCGGTGCTCGTCCCCACAAGTGTCCTCCTCCATCACCCCCTTTCCCTCCCCACCACCCCCATCAGTCCTCAGTTTGTTCTCAGCATTCAAGAGTCTCTCATGGTTTGCCTCCCTCCATTTCTCCCACTATTTTCCTCCTTCTTTTCCACCATGGTCCTCCGTTAAGTTCCTCCTAATCCGCCTATACGTGCAAACATATGGTATCTGTCCTTCCCTGCCTGAATAATTTCGCTCACCATAACACCCTCAAGATCCATCCATGTTGCTACACATGGCCAGCTTTCATTCTTTCTCATTGCCATGTAGTATTCCATCGTATGGATAAACCACATCTTCTTGATCCATTCGTCAGTGGGTGGACACTTAGGCTCTTTCCATGTTGTAGCTATTGTTGAGAGTGCTGCTATGAACACTGAGGTACATGTCACCCCATGCATCAGCACTCCTGTATCCCTTGGGTAAATTCCTAGCAGTGCTATTGCTTGGTCAGAGGGGAGTTCTATTGTTCAATTTTTGGGGAACCTCCACACTGTTTTCCAGAGGAGCTGCACCAGTTTACATTTCCACCAACAGTGTAGGAGGGTGCCCATTTCTCCACATTCTCGCCAACATCGATAGTTCTCTGATTTGCTCCTCTTAGGCACTCTGAATGTCGTGAGGAAGTATCTCAGTGTGGTTTTTATTCGTATTTCTCTTATGAGGAGGGATGCTGAGCATCGTTTCATGTGTCTATTGGCCATCTGGATGTCCTCTTTGGAGAAGTGTCTGTTCATATCTTCTGCCCATTTCTTCACTGGATTGTTTTTCAGGTGTGGAGTTTGGTTAGCTCCTTATAGATTTTGGATACTAACCCTTTATCTGATATATCATTTGCAACTATCTTTTTCCATTCCATCAGTTGCCTATTAGTTTTATGGATTGTTTCCTTTGCCATGCAGAAGCTTTTAATCTTCATGAGGTCCCAATCCTTCATTTTTGCTCTTGATTCCCTTGCCTTTAAGAATATGTCAAGTAAGAAATTACTGTGGTGGAGGTCAAGGAGGTTGTTTCCTGCTTTCTCCTGTAGGGTTTGATGGCTTCCTGTCTCACGTTCAGGTCCTTGATCCATAGTGAGTTATTTTTGTGGATGGTGTGAGAAAATGATCTAGTTTCATTCTTCTGCATGTTGCTGTCCAGTTCTTCCAGCACCATCTGTTAAAGAGGCTGTCTTTTTTCCATTGGATACTGTTTCCTGATATGTCAAAAATTAGTTGGCTGTACATTTGTGGGTCAATTCTGGGGTCTCAATTCTATTCCATTGGTCTATGTGTCTGTTTTTGTGCCAATGCCATACTGTCTTGATGATGGCAGCTTTGAGGTAGAGGTTAAAGTCTGGGATGGTGATCCCTCCTGTTTTGATTTTCTTCTTCAGTATGACTTTGGCTTTTCGGGGCCTTTTGTGGTTCCATACAAATTTGAGGATAGTTTGTTGTAGTATTGAGAAGAATGCTGGTGAAATTTTGATTTGGATTGCATTCAATATTAGATTGCTTTGGGTAGTAATGACATTTTAGTTATATTTAGTTTTCCAATACATGAGCATGGAATCTTTTTTCTATTTCTTTGTGTCCTTTTCAATTTCCTTCATAAGTTTTCTATTGTTTCCATCATACAGATCCTATATATTTGGTTTGGTTTATTCCTTGATATTTTATGGGGTTTTTTTTGCCATTGTGAATGGGATCGGTTTCTTGATTTCTCTTTCTGTTGCTTCAATGTTGGTGTATAAAAATGCCACCGATTACTGTACGTTGATTTTGTACCCTGCAACTNCTTTGATTTCTATATTGTTAATTTCTGCCCTGATTTTTATTATTTCTCTTCTCCTACTGGGTTCGGTTTCCTCTTATTACTCTCCCTCTAGTTGCTTTAGGTGCGCTTAATGTTAGATTTTGCACTTGTGCATTATCTAATTTCTTAAATAGTTCTGGAGTGCAATGTACTTTCCTTTTAGGACTGCCTTTGCTGCAACCCATAGAGTTGGATTGTTGTATTTTCTTTTTCATTTGTTTCCATATATTTTTTAATTTCTTCTCTAATTGAGTGCAGTGTTAGTGTGCTCAATTCCTTGCTTTCTCTTTCTGCTGCTTCAATATCAGTATATAGAAATGCAACTGATTTGTATATATTGATTTTGTATTTCATGACTTTACAAATTAATGTATCCATTCTAGCAAATATCATGCCATATGCAAATAGTGAAAGTTTGCCTTCTTCACTGCATCTTTGCATGTCTCTTATGTCTTTTTGTTGTCTGATTGCTGATTCTAGGGCTTCTAGTGCTATGTTAAATAACAATGATGAGGGTGGAAATCTCTGTCTTGTCCCTGACCTTAGAGGAAAAGCTCTCAGTTTTTTTCCCCCTTTGAGGATGATATTATATGCGGATTTTTATATATGGTATTTATTTTGTTGAGGTTTGTTTCCTCTAAACTTACTTTAAGTTTTTTTTTTAATCAAAAATGGACATTATACTTTGTCAAATGCATTTCTGCATCTATTGGAAGGAACTTGTAAGGTCCTTATCTTTTATTTTATTAATGTGGTTTATCACATCAATTGATTTCTGAATATTGAACCACATTTGCATCCTGGGGATAAATTCCACTTGAAGGTATTGAATGATTCTTTTAATATTCTGCTGGATTCAATTTTGCTAATATTTTACAGAGGATTTTTGCACCTGTGTTCATCAGGGATATTGGCCTGTAGTTCTCTTTATAATGGAGTCTTCTTCTGGTTTTGGTATCTACGTAATCCTGGCCTCATAGAATGAATTTGGAATTCTCCTTTCTTTCCCATTCTTTGCAATAGTTTGAGGAAAATAGTTATTAACTCTTCTTTAAATGTTTGGCAAAATTTTCCTCTTAAGCCATTTGGCCCTGGACTTTTGTTTTTTGGGCGATTGTTGATTACTGATTCATTTTCTTTTCTCATCATTAGTCATTCAAATCCTCTACTTCTTCCTGTTTCAGTTTTGGTAGTACATATGTTTTGAGGAATTTATCCATTTTTTCCAGGTTGTCCCATTTGTTGGCATACACTTTTTCATAGAATTCTCTTGTAATTGTTTGTGTTTTGTGGTGTTGCATGTTATTTTTCCTCTGTTATTTGTGATTTTATTTATTTGGGTCCTCACTGTTTTCTTTTTGATACATCTGGATAGGAAGTTATCGATTTTTTTTTTACAAATATTTTATTGTCAAATTAGTTTCCACATAACACTCAGTGCTCATCCCCACAAGTGTCCTCCTCCATGCCCATCCCCCCTCCCCCCCAGGAAGTTATCGATTTTATTAAGTTTTACAAACTACCAATTCTTGGTTTAATTGATATATTCTAGTATTTTTTTTTTAGTTTTATATCATTTATTTCTGCTCTAATCTTTATGATTTCTTTCTTTCTCATGGCTTTAGGCTCATTTACTGTTCTTTTTCTAGCTCCATTAGATATAAAGTTAGGTTGATTATTTGAGACATTTTTTGCTTCTTAAGTTAGGCATGTATTGACATATATTTCCATCTTATTGTATTTTCATTTTAATTTGTTTCCATGTATTTTTTGTTTGTTTGTTTGTTTCTTTTTGATTTCCTGGTCGACTCATTCCACATTTAGTAGTATTGTGTTTAACCTCCATGTATTTGTGGTCATTCCAATTTTTTTCTTATGTTTGACTTCAAGTTTTATAACACTGTGTTTAGAAAATATACATGGTTTTCCAGAGGGGCTGTACCAGTTTACATTCCCACCAACAGTGTAGGAGGGTGCCCGTTTCTCCACATCCTCGCCAGCACCTAGAGTTCTCTGATTTGCTCATTTTAGCCACTCTGACTGGCATGAGGTGGTATCTCAGTGTGGTTTTGATTTGTATTTCCCTGATGAGGAGGGATGCTGAGCATCGTTTCATGTGTCTGTTGGCCATCTGGATGTCCTCTTTGGAGAAGTGTCTGTTCAATATCTTCTGCCCATTTCTTCACTGGGTTGTTTGTTTTTCAGGTGTGGAGTTTCGTGAGTTCCTTATAGATTTTGGGTGGAAACTAATTTGACAATAAACTATTTGTAAAAAAAAAAAAAAGAAAGAAAGAAAGAAAGAAAATATACATAGTATGATATCAATATTTTTATAATTGTTGAGGCCTGATTTGTGGCCTAGTATGTGACCTTTTCTGGAGAATGTCTCATGTGCACTTGAAGAGAATACATATTTTGCTCTTTTAGGATATAATGTTTTGAATATATCTGTTAAATCCATTTGGTCCAGTGTGTAACTCAAAGCTGTTATTTCCTTGACTTCCTCCTTACATAATCTGTCTAATCTTAAAAATCCTCTAGCATTTTTATATTATTATCAATCAGTTTCTTTACATTTTTAAAATTGTTTTACATATTTGGGTGCTTCCATGTTGGGCACATAAATATTTACAGTTGTTAGATCTTCTTGTTGGATTGTCCCCTTTATTATGGTATAATAAAGCAATTCTAACTTAAAAAGAAGGGTAATAGTATCAAAATTTAAAGTTAGGAAAATAATACAGATAGACAAACTTTAACACATGAGACTTTTATAATATTTCAAATGAAGTATGTTTTCTTAATAAAGAATATTTGGAGCAGAACACCTTTCTAAAGATGGTCATATTTTGATATTAAAATTGGAACTGTGTGCCATTTCTTTTTGTTGTTGTTAATGTTTATTTACATATTTTGAGAGAGGGGTGGTCGTGGACATTGACTGATGAATGGAGATATATATATATACATTGCTCAGCCATCAAAACGAATGAAATGCTGTCATTTTCAGTGATGTGGATGGAACTAGAGTGTATTATGCTAGGTGAAATAAGTCAGTCAGAAGAAGACAAATACCATATGGGAAGGGAAGGAAAAATGTATCTTTTCTACTCGGGATATTTTTTATGATTTAGCCTACTGCATCTTCACTAAAATGCTTGATAATATATTTTTATGAATGTTATCTTTTTCTGAGTTCATACCCAAATATAATCCCTTCACTCATTTGGGAATGAAAACAATTCTGCTTGAGAACATTGAGTTATGGCTATGTAGTTACCTGATGTCACATGATTTATTAAATAATCCAGAATTTATCAATGTACTCTCTTTCATCATTTTCCATTGGTTCTTCTCCTTTTCCATTCTCACATGCACGCAGTTAGGACTCACATGAGCCTTCTGGGGTTCCATTTTTATTAGTTTACTGTAGGAGTAGGCTTATAGCAATATAGACACATTTATCATCAAATCCCATCTTGTCTCAAGTGACCATAATATGAATATAAATTTATAAACAGTATATAAACTATAATATATAAATATATAATATGAAATGCATATAGAGAGTTATATATAAATTGTGTATTATGTGCATGTGTAAATAAGTATAAAATAATATAAATCTTCATCCTGCATATCTTAACCAAATCATTTCAAATTATGTGAGGTGATGAAGGCCCCTATTGCCTTTGTGTCTCCCTTCATAATGGCTGTTTTAAAACATGTGATCTTTACCTCTGGTGAACTAAGATCTTATGTAAGATCTATTTTGTGAAATGTCTTAGACCAAATGGAGATAAGCAAGTAGCATGGTTGGGGTGGCAATATCACATTTTGTAAATGACAAATAAATTGAATATTCTGTTGCAATTAGATAGCAGAACTGTGCTTGCTTTTATGCACCTAAAGTAAAGACGGAAATGTAGGATATAATTTCAGTTAAAAATATGAAAACACTATGTGCTAAAGCTTTCCATATAAGGAATAGTTTCACATCAGATTTTATTTTTAAATCTCAAAAAATTAAGATTGCTAAGTACATGTCAGTTTTTTTCCCTCCAAACATTCATGTAAGGACAAGATGGAAATCATAGCTATTATGAAAATAGAAACTTTAAGTAAATTTTACATGAGAATTTTTCAATATCCACAAGAAGCAATTTCTGTCATAACTGTTAGAAATTACATATATAACTCCTCATGTGCACTGATGTGCCAGTAGTTAAAACCCTGTTGTATTTATGGTATGGCCAGTAATCAGTTAATTAAGTACTTTAGTCTGTGTTTTGAGAGACTGAGAGAAAGAGAAAATGAAAGGGGAGTGGAATATGAGTAGATTATCATATCAAAGTTGTTTCTTGATTGATGGTTGGGTTGAGAAATATTAGTATCTTTCCTCTTGAAGCTTGTCTAATAAGGAGGGCTCAGAATATATATTGTCTGTTTTTCAAAGGTGGGTTGGACTGTACATGAACAAGAACAACAAAAATAAAGACAAAGAACTTCTGTTTGAGGGGAAGAAAACAAACAAGTGTTTGCCGTTTGCAACGCAAATAGTTTGAGTTCAAAGTGTGGTGGCTTTGTTCCAATGGAAAAAAAATGATCACTAATGTTGCCTTGATGTGGCTTGGTTTCTCTAACTTCATAATAACTTGGCCTCCCAACGAGACTATTAAAATAGAGGCAAGTTAAAAATCATAGGGATTGAGCAAATATTTAAATTGTCTCTCACAATCATGGGGAGAAAAAGCTTGAAAGCAACTTTGTTTTCTTTATTAAGCAACTTCCTGGAGGTGGGAGCCTTGCCAGTTAAAACGCTGGTCTGGATGTGCCAAGGGACTTGTTAGAGAGCTACCTGACAGCAATTAATAAGTTATAATTAAATAGAGAAAATTATAAGCACTGCATGGGTAGTTTGTATCCCAGAAGAAGAGCTTGTTAAAACATCCCTGGGGGTTCTAAATAGTTCCCTCTGGCATTCTGACATAATGAAGATACACATTCACTTAAGGTGCAATTGGCCACAGTGAAAACAAGGAGAAACTTTGAGAAAAAGTTTTAGGTTTCTCCTGGGATCAGATGCACTTCTCAAACATGATGTACAAACCATTTGCTTATCATGAAACACATTGTGTCTGTGATTACAAGTGTATTGGGAATGGAGGACAATGATGTACTCATTAATTTGAAGGAGTAGGAACGCAAAATGAGCTCTCCTGGGTGGCTGTGAGCTCCTTTAACACCTATGTTTATGTTTCACGAGGCTTTTCTGCATACGGTGAGTGACAGCTAGATAAACTGGTCATTTCCAGGATGAACCTATTCCCTGATAACACCACATTTTTCAGTATTTTGAAAACTTGCTCCAGATTCAGAACTTAGCTTAATATTTTGACTATGTCACAGCATTTTTGGTGAAACTCTTACTGTACTAAAAATGTAATTGCATATTTTGTGAGGTGTGGAAGCATATGCTATTCAATTCTTTTACTTTACAAGAAGCTATCCGATAGTTCAAAGTTTACATACAAGTTTCACTTATTCATAAGGTCCAAGAACTGGGACTATGATATTAAAAACAGCTAAGAATTGTATCAATTTCATAAAACATTCAGTCAAGCCAGTGAAAAATACAAAAATCATACAAGAGACTGAATTGACTTATTTCAAAGTATTTAAATTTCAGGCCTTAATAAAAGAAAAATTTTATCTTGGAAAACTTCCAGGATAAGACATACTCCATCAGTTTTCTCTCTTTCCTGCTACTTTGATGACTATGCTGTAGCTCAAAATTATTTTTGTTATTTTCTACATGGTATTTCACCTTCACAACCCCTAAAACTTATTTTTTAATGCTTGTTTATTTTTGAAAGAGAGAGCATGAGCAGGGGTGGGACGGAGGGGGGGTGACAGAGTATCAGAAGTGGGCTCTGTGCTGACAGCAAAACCCAATGCAGAACTCTAAGTCATGAACCATGAGATCATGACCTGAGATGAAGTCAGACGCTTAGCCGACTGAGCCACCCAGGCACCCTATCCTTAGAAATATGTGTTAGGTCTTCCACAATTTTCCTGCTTTGTTTCATAAATCCTTGTTCTGTTAAAATAAAAGTTATGCTTCTATTTCACTGTATGTGTGTGTTTATGTATGTGTGTTGCAAGACTGTGCTTATCCAAAATATAAATTCTATTTGTAACATGGTGCTACTTCTATGGTAGTTTGGGACTTTTATTTTTAACATTATACTTAACTATATGGAAATCTCTTCCTCTCTCTCTTTCACACACACAAACACACACACACACACACACACACACACACACACACACACAATGTTCTGGCTCTCATTATCTGTGCTTACCATTTCTATCTACAACGTTATGCCCTCTCAGCAGTCATGTAGAATTTAAGTTGAAAAATTGTTCCTGTTATTCATAACTTGAATCTCATTCCCCTTTCGGATATTATGGATATGGCAGATCCAGAGCCAGGAGATAGTTTGGCCCAGTTCTTAGCAGTAATATTTAGTTCTTCTCATCAATTTCTTGAACTCAAAACTTTCCATAAAAGCTTAACAAGAGATGGCAGTTGGACTCATTTGCATTAGTTTCCTTTACGTAAAACAGAAGCCCACAATATCCTTTGGTTTTACATCAAAGATCCCCTATCAGTCCTCTATCTCTTTCATAATTTCTTTACTCATCCTTATCCCTAGGAAGTTGCTACTTCTTACCTCTAGTGACAGAGCCAACAAGTCTTGAGTTCAGACTCACCCACTCTGCAACATTTCATATTTCAGATCTGCCCAGATATTCACCTGGAGTATCCTTGCAGAAGAAACTTCATTTTAAGCGTATGTATGTATGTATGTATGTATGTATGTATGTATTTAGAGTGTGAGCAGAGGAAGGGGAGAGAGAAAGGGAAGAATCCCAAGCAGTAACCACACTGTCAATACAGAGCCTGATATGGGGCTTCAACTCCCCACCCTTGATATCATGACCTGAGGTGGCTTTTTCCCAGCCATAATTACATTTTAGTTCCCATTAAATATGATGTTAGCTATAGGTTTTTCATATAAATACTTTATTGTGTTAAGGTATATTCCTCTGAACATCTATATTGAGAATTTGCATCATGAATGACTGTTGTACTTTGTCAAATGTACACTTTTTCTACATTTACTGGAATGATAGTATGCTTTTTATCCTTTCTCTTATTGATGTGATGTGTCACGTTGCGTGATTTATGATTATTGAACCACACTTGCATCACAGGAATAAGTGTCACTTGATCATGTTGAATATATATTTTTAATATTTTGTTGGATTTGTTTTGATAGTATTTCATTGGGGATTTTACATCTTCATCAGGGATATTGGCCTATATTTCTCCTTGTCATTAGAGTCTTGGTCTGGTTTTGTTATCAGGATAATGCTGGCCTCAAAGAATGGATTAGGAAGTTTTCTTTCCACTTCTGTTTTTGAACTAGTTTGAAAAAAATAGATGTTAACTCTTCTATAAATGTTTGGTAGAATTCTCCTCTAAAGCTGTCTGGTCCTGGACTGTTGTGTGTTGGGAGTTTTTGATTATTGATTAATTTCTTTGCTGGTTAATGGTGTGTTCAAATTTTATATCTTTTTCCTGCATCAGTTTGAGTAGTTCATATATCTCTAGGAATTTCTAGGAATCTTCCAGACTGCCCAATTTGTTGGCATATGGTACTTTTGTAACATTCTTTTAGAACAGTTTGTGTTTCTGTGGTGTCAGTTGTAGTTTCTCTTCTTTTACTTCTGATGTTGTTTATTTGAATCCCCCCTCTCTTTTTCCCCCCAGTGGTGAATGCGACCAGGATTTTATCACTTTTGTTGATCTTTCCAGGGAATTCCCTCCTGGTTTCATTGATCTGTTCTATTGCTTTTCTTAGATTACATATCTTTTATTTCAGTAAATAATCTTTATTATTTTCTTCCTTCTGCTGGTTCTGAGTTTTCTTTGATATTTTTTCTGCCTCCTTTAGGTGTAAGGTTTGGTTGTTTATTTGGGATTTTTCCTGCTTCTTGAGATAGGCTTGTATTGCTATAAAACTCCTTCTTGAAGCTGCTTTTGCTATATACTGAAGAGTTTGGACCATTTTGTTTTGATTTTCATTTGCCTCCAAGTAATTTTTTATGTCTTTTTTTTTTATTTCTTGGTTGTTCAGTAGTATGTTATTTAACCTCCATGTATTTGTGGTCCTTCCACTTTTTTTTTTGGTGATTGATTTCTAGTTTTATAGCATTGTGTATGGAAAAGATGTATGATATAACTTTGATCGTTTTAATATATATTTTTCATTAAAATATTTTTAATGTTTATTTATCTTTGAGAGAGAGAGAGAGACAGAGCATGAGAGAGGGAGGGGCAGAGAGAGAGAGAGGTAGACACAGAATCTGAAGCAAGTTCCAGGCTCTGAGCTGTCAGCACAGAGCCTGATGCGGGGCTCGAACCCACGGACTGTGAGATCATTACCTAAGCCAAAGTTGGACACTCAACCAACTGAGCCACACAGGCACCCCATCATTTTAATACTTTGAGGCTTGTTTTGTGGCCTAGTATGTGATCTGTTCTGGAAAATGCCCCATGTGCACTTGAATAGAATGTGTATTCTGCTTCTTTAGAAAGGAATATTGTAAGTATATCCGTTGAATCTATCTGTTCCAGCGTGTCATTGAAAGTCACTGTTTCCTTGTTGATTTTCTCTTTGGGCGGTCTGTCCATTTTTGTATGTGGGATGTTAAGTTCCCCTATTATTATTGTATTACTATCATTAATTCCTTAATGTATGGTTATAACTATTTTATGTATATTGGGTACATAAATACTTACATTTGTAATATCTTTTTTGTTGGATTGTCCCTTTTACTATTATATAGTGTTTTTCTTTGTCACTTGTTACCATCCTTTTGTACATATTTTTCCAGTATAAATATTGAAACCCTGGCTTTGTTTTGACATTCATTTGCATGATAAATGTTTCTTCATGCCCTTACTTTCAGTCTGTATTGTCTCTAGGTCTGAAATGAGTATCTTCTGGACAGTGTATAGATGGATCCTGTGTGTGTGTGTGTATGTGTGTGTCTGTGTGTCTGTGTGTATACACATATATACACTCTGTGTCATCCTATATCTTTTTATTAGAATGTTTAGTCCATTTACATTCAAAGTAATTTTTTATATGTATACATTTTCTGCCATTTTGTGCAATGTGCAATACACCATGGGCTATGTGCCAGTAAGAATGTATAGAAAATGTGCAGAAAAACAAGTTAAGACATGATAAAATATTCCACACAACAACATGGTCTAAGGAATTTATGAGTACAGGCAGGACCTAACCTCTACATATACATTAACTAGGTAAGTGAAGTCAGTGTCCCTAAGATATACATTAACTATATAAGTGAAGCACAGCCCACCGTTTTCAGCAAAGCCAGAAAGCTGTGTTCTGGTTTTCAATGTGTTCCCTATAATCCCCTAACCTAGGATATAGCTATTTGATTTCCCACATATCCTTCTTTTTTGTTTGAAGAATCTTCTCATTAATGAGAGTTGAGGAGGGCAATCAGTCGTCATTCATGACGTCTCGAGTAGGTCACCACAGTGTAGATAATTCAGAAGTATATGAGAAATACAAAAAAAGATTAACAAGCAGAGAGCTCCAATAATGAAAACACATAAATTGAGGCCATGATACTAGTTGGTTGGATTTAACCATTTCACTTTGCCAGATATCTCCTGTTCAACTTGTATCTGTGTTTCCTGTTGAATATAAAACAGTTGTTGATGCAGCTGGGAAGACAACATTAATCTCAGATCGTAAATTGGTGGAGAAAGCTCCTTGTAGGTGTTTCTTTACTAAATCCCAGGACTGTTGAGACATATTATATTCTAAGGGAGTGACACGGATTTTGTCATGTTGCCAGCCACACTGTATATTTTGATGACACACCAGTGCCTATTGGCAATTCCCCCATCCATTCGAGTGCTGCTTCTGCAGCTTGCTATCTTTTTAAGATACAAATGTGTGAGATAGAAATCTTGGTAATATTACAGTGGCTGATACAGGCTGTGTACCAAACTGGAGGAGGTACTTCAAAGACATAATATGGGTTGTCAAGTGTTATTTTAACTGGCTTAAAGAAATGGGGGTCTATGATATGAACACAATACAGTGATGAAAAAGCAGTAGTTTTCTGGATAAACAAAATGATTAAACAAATCATTATCTTAGCCGAGTTTTGAGAAACAACAGCTAAATATACTAAAAACCTGTTTTCTAGAGTAGGTGGTGCTCTGACACACCGCATGACTTTTGTGACATGTTGATCAAGCTTCTTAAGTTGTCCCCAGGTGACATCATTTGCTTTGGTTTTTGTAGGCATTGTCTCCCCTGTTGTCCTTGTAAGGACAATTTGGCCATCTGAAGAAGAGAATTGAAGGGCTGATTCTTCTAACTCATGGAATGGTTGAATCAGAAGGGCAGGTGCCCAGGGTGATCCTGATGGGGGAAGAACACATGCACATCCTCATCCCCATGTTTTTAATTCATAAGGTCATTTACATGAATTATTGCCTTATATGTCTTTAAGTAGCAACTTGGCTCTGATATTTGAGCCAGGAGATGGCACAAAATGCCATTTGGGAGCTATGAGGCCTTGGGAATCAAAATTAAAATAAAAAAAAACAGAGTGTATAAGTCTTTATATAGTGAATTCCAAGGGGAGGCATTATGTAGGTTCTCCCCCCCCCCACTTTTTTTTGTGAAGCATTTGTCTTAAAGTGGCATGTGTAATACTCTGGTTTCTCTTCAGATCGTATAAACTTCCGCCTTTTTAAAGTGGCATGTGTATATTCTAATAGCTTGTCTAGAAGGTATATGGTTGTTAGCAAAACTTCTTTAACATTAAGAACTTTTAATTATGTAATCAAAGATCTGAAAAAGACAAAACATAAGCTTTGGTTTTCCCAGCAGACAAAAGAGAGAAGACCATTGCATATTATTTTTTGCCAAGAGCAGAACAACAATCCAAAAAAACTTTGTCTTTTGAACAGAGAGAAAAGTAGAATGTTTACTTTATACAGTGTACTTTTTCAAATCCATTCATTTCAACCGTAGTCCATCTTAACCACACTTAAAATTCCTTTTCATAGATTTCCCTTCACAAACCTTCTACAACTTTTCTTTGCATTCACATTTTTTCCCAAGCCATTTCTCTCCAAACAACCAGTCTCATCCAGGACAGTATTACTTTCTTTTACCTTCAGTAAAAATGTCTTTCCATTCTTATGTTTCTTACATATCTCCTACTTTCATACCTAGAGTTGCTTTCTCTATTTCCATCAGTCTTAATTACATTTAGCAGAACTTTAACTCTTATAAACTGTAGTCTCCAATGAAAACTAGGTAACCGATTGGGGATTGTTACACTAGAATTATTTTAAGATGGAAAATGTATCAATGAAGCACAAAGCATGCTTACCAACAAACCCAAATAGCATCAGTTCTCTGAAATAAGAAGTCAATGATCAATGCTTCAGAATTTTCTTCCATTTAGGAAAGACCTAGATAGGTGCCCAATGAATTCAATCCCATTTATTATACAAACAAAAAGTTTAAAATTTTAGGTTACCAGAGAATTTGAAACCTGTCTTAATTACTCGTGAAAACTTTGAGACAGAATTATTATTACTCTAAGTCATCTTTTTGTGAACAAATTGCAATAGAGATAACATGAGCTTATTTGACCTCTAGTAAATCTAGATAGAATAAAAAATATTTTATTCAATGCTCATAAACAGGTCAATCTCAAACTAACAAACTTAAATTAGCTTAAATATAAAATACATTCTACCTGTGTCCACTTAAAAGACAATTTGTTTCCCATTGTTAGGTTTTACCTGGAACACTGGTGGGGAAATTTGAAGTCGGTGGTCCAAGGGGGTGCTCTTTGGTCTTTGATATTGAGGATGGGAGGAGGAATCAATTGTGCCTGAGGCACTGAGGAGTCAGTTATGCAGGCCACATCCCAGGTGGTGCAGAAACAGGTGGAGGTGGGAGAGGCTGAAGAGGTCAGGTTCTCCCAAGAAACCTGGAGGCAGATAAAATCCCAAGGGACAAAGAAAGAGGATTCCCGGTTTTAATATTGTCAGCTTAGACAGAGGAGCAGGTGCCTAATTCCACTAGGTGGAAAAGAAAACAAAACAAAACCTGGCATCTGCTCCTCTGTATGAGCTGTATAACTGAAGGTTTATGTCCCTTCCAAATAGGTATTAGATTTAAGCGATCAGGAGAAATAGGGAAAGGAGGAGTTGAAAAGAGGGAGTCATCCTCCACTGTAGGAGGAGCCATGGGAGAGGCTGGTGTTAGGCTTTTAAAAAAAAAATTTGTTCCTTCTCTGCAGATACATGTGATGGACATAATGCCATATGGATTAAACTCCAGGTCACTAAAATGGAAGCAGGAACCTCCTCTCCTTTTTCATGTTTTTCTTTTTAATTTCTTCCGATTTGTTCCCATAGATATAAATCAACTATACCATGGTCAGGGAACCAGAGGCAGATGTTTTGTATTGTTCATAACAATTTACTTAATTGATCTTTTGTAACAGTTCAATGAACCATCTTTAAAAGTTGCTGTAAAGTGTGTAAATATAATAGCTGTTCCCCTGTCATATTTTGGCTCATGGTAAAGAAAGAGAAAAGAAATACTCTCACTGAAAATAATTTCTTTTAGTAATGGTTCAGTGGTCAGAGACTCCTTTAGAGTCAGAGAAACTCTTTACTGCTCTGATTCTGAATGATAGCCTTGCACGATATTTGCATCATGGGTACTGCTGTCCCTTACTGGGATGAGGTCTGTTTGAAGTCTGGCCAGTTTTACTTTCTTTTCCTAAACACGTCAGTTCTGCTGCCTGAAAATCCTCCTTCTCAATACTCTCACTGTCAATTATGGGTTTGGCTTTTGGTTTTGTCCAGCAAAGCTGAAGATGGAAGAAAGGATTACTCAAGACCCAATGCAAGTCAAAAGAGGTGAGAGGGAGGATAAGGGGAGTCTCCCCAAGCTGTTCTTCAGGTCCCATATTTATTAAGCATACACTTAGGTGGAAAATGTGAATACATAACTGGGCTACGTGCCAGTAAGAATGTATAGAAAATGTGCAGAAAAACAAGTTAAGACATGATAAAATATCCCATGTGACAACATGGTCTAAGGAATTTATGAGCATAGGCAGGACCTAACTTCTAGATATACATTAAGCAGATAAGTGGAGTGAGTGCTCCCTAGATTTAGATTAATTAAGAGAAGTGAAGCATTGCCTGCTGTTTACAGCAAGGCCAGAAAGCATTGTTCTGCTTTGCATTGTGCTCCCTATAATTTCCTAACCTAATATATAGCTATTTGATTTCCCACATTATTGTCTTTGATTTGTGGTTACCATTGGTTTGTATATAACATTTTCTGTAGGTAGCAGCCTATATTAAGTTGATAGTTGCGTAAGCATGAACTAATTCTTTTTTTTTTTACTGTCTTATTTATTTCTGAGAGAGAGAGATAGTGAGAGCAGGAGAGGGTCAGAGAGAGACGGAGATACAGAATCTGAAGTAGGCTCCAGGCTACGAGCTAGCCGTCAGTACAGAGTCGGACACGGGGATCGAACCCACAGACCGTGTGATCATGACCTGAGCCCAAGTTGGACGCTGAACCGACTGAGCCACCCAGGCATCCCAGCATGAACTCATTCTTTACTTCTCTCCACCCCTCCCACATTATAAATGTATAATTTCATATTTGTATCTTTTTATTTTGTGAATCCCTTTACTGATTTTTACAGATATTCTTATTTTTATTGCTTTTGTGTTTCCTACTTTTCATACTATTACTTATGGTCTTGGCTTTCCACTCCCTTTTACCATTTCTTTTAATACTAGTTCAGTGGTCATGGGCTCCTTTAGTTCTTTATTTTCTGAGAAACTCTTTACCTCTTTAATTCTGAATTATAGACTTCCATGATGTTTGCATATTTTTTCCCTTTCAGAATTGATTATATTCTGACACTCCCTCTGGCCTTCAATGTTTCTGCTGAAAAATCTGTTCACAGTCTCATGGGGTTTCCCTTGTGTGTAATCGATTTCCTTTCTCTTCCTGCTTTTAAAATTCTCTTTATAATTACTTTTTTGCCATCCTAATTACTGTGTGTCTTGGTGGACCTCCTTGGGTTGATTTTATTGGACGTTCTCTGGCTCCTGGATCTCGATATCTGTTTCCTTCCCTAGATTTTAGAAATTTCCATCTATTATTCTTCATATAAACTTTCTTCCTTCCTGTCTCTCTCTCTTCCTTCCTTCCTTCCAATTTTCTTCCCTCCATCATTCTCTCTCTCTTTCTTCCTTCTCCTCCTCCTCTTCCCCTTTCCTCTCCTCCTCCTCCCTTTTCCTCTCCTTCTCCTCTTCCTCCTCCTCCTCCTCCTCCTTCTTCTCCTTCTCCTGCTCCTTCTCCTTCTTCTTCTTCTTCTTCTTCTTCTTCTTCTTCTTCTTCTTCTTCTTCTTCTTCTTCTTCTTCTTCTTCTTCTTCTTCTTCTTCTATCTGTATAATGCAAACATTATTACACTTGATCCACTAACTGAATTTCCTAGATCTATTTGAATTTTGCATAATTTATTCTCTCATATGATCAGTTTGATTACTTGATGTCCTCCACTCTTTTCAAGTCCAGTGAGAATCTTTATAATCATTTTAAAATCTCCATGAAGTATATTACTTTCATATGTTTTGCTTAGGTGTGTGGCTGCGGTTTGTTCCTCTTCTTTCATTGGGGAAAGTTTTTTTTCTCTTCATTTTGTCTAACTCTTGGTGTCTGTATCTGTGTTATGAAAGTCAGCTACATCTCCTGCTTTTGAAAGTAGTGGACAAGGTGCACACTTATAACAAGGTGACACTGTTTTTTATTCACAGGGAACATACACCCACTGTGGAGACTGGGGCTGGCCAGGGCCACTCTACAAAGCTCACTCTGGTGGGCACCCAGTGCTCACAAAGTGTGCATGCTGATCTTGTTCCATAGGAGACTTGAAGATGCCACAGAGATCAGAGTGGCTGGGGATGCTTTACAAATTCCATATGGATGGTGCACACATTTTCCCTGAGTGGTGACTAATTCCTACTACCAGGAACAAAACCTCTCAAAACACTTGGGTCAGAAAATGTGGTTTTGCAATGTTTTCACTGGTCTGCTCGGAGAGGGGATCTATAGTGCTGAAACTGAGTCAAGTGTGACCAGAAAAAGGCAGATCCATAGAATGGCAGCAGGGAAGGGCTTGGTGTTAGAAAGTTAGTTAGTAAATGTCATTGCTGCATTTATTCCTGTAGGTGGCCATGTGTTTATGCTGAGGGATAGGGGAGAGAAATGGCCACTGTCAGCCCTTTTGTTTCTGGTGGGGTGTGGGGGAGAGTCTCCCTGTGATCCCTGCCTGTCTGGTATACACTCTGAAAAGAGTAAATAACGGTCCTTCCCATACACTCCATAGCTTCTATGCTATATTTCCATGGGCTGGGTTTGTTGTTTATTTGTTTTGTGTTTTGTTTTGTTTTGTTTTGTTTTGTGTGTGGTCTCTTTAAGGTTGAAATCTCAGCTTCCTATGGCCCTCTTTAAGAAGAAAACCAACCCAACTGATACTTAAAATTCTAGACTTTAAGCCATGCTGGTTGTAAGAAGTCAGAAAATTTGGCCCCTCTCACTTTCAAAGCCAAATATTATGGGACTTTGTCTTCTTCAAGTTGGTTCCTTGGTCTTATAGTCTGCTTTTTGCCCTTCTCCATGCCCCTGACTCCTTTCCCACCACAGAAGGCCAGGACCCTTTCAGCTTCCCACCATGTCTCCACCTTTCCTACCATCTTTAATGTGGTCTCTTCTCCACCTTTAGATGTGGAATTTGTTCAGTCAGTCTACAGATCATTTTCTGGGTTATTTATGTTGTAAGTGTTATCTAGTTGTATCTATAGGAGAAGGCAAAAATAAACAACCCAGAAAATAATCTAAAGGCTCTGCCATCTTCTCAGTGTCCTAGAGTTGATATTTTTATAGTTGACTTCTAAATTATAAAGTGTGTTTGTTTGAATTATAACATAAATAAAGAGATACTTTGCAATTGGTTGATAACCCTTCTAAATATTTTAGTTCATAGGTTTGCGTTTACCTTTTTATTTATTTATTTATTTTAAAATTTGCATTTTATTATTGTTAAAGAAACTGGATACTTTGTAGTGAAGATTTTCCCTCAATCTGGATTTTGCTGAATATATATTCATGGTGTCATTGTCCTCTAATTCCTGTAATTACCATTAATTTATTATTAGATGCAAAAGTTTGATGATATTGTCATTTTTTTTTTGTTAAGATGAACTGTATCTGTGGTTCTCTGTATTTTGAGGTTTTCAGCAAACTTTAAAGATCATTGCCTAGATTTATATTGTCATTAATGTTTACAAATTGAAGTCATTGACATTATGTTTTTCTTATTTGTTTATTCACTAATCATGAAGAATTAAATAAGATTTCAAAACATTGGAGACATGTTTGCTTATACTGCTCTTGTTAAAAATGCAATTATTGGAGCGCCTGGGTGGTTCAGTCAATTAAGTGTCCAACTCTTGGTTTGGCTTAGGTCATGATATCATGGTTTGTGAGATCAAGCCCCACATCGAGTTCTGTGTTGACAGCATGGAGCTTGCTTGAAATTCTCTCTCTCCCTATCTCTTTCTCCCTTCCCCACTCACACTCTGTCTCCCAAAATAAATAATAAGAAATTATTAATATGGTATGATATTATGTGTGAGGGTGATCAAATGTGTGCATCATTAATAAGTTAATTATATTAGAGCCTATTAAAATGTTATTCACTTTGT
>NW_027527822.1:797060-814645 GCF_008692635.1 Crocuta crocuta
TTTGTCTTAACTTACAATTTTATTGATATTTAAATATTTTATTACATAATGTATAAATAAAATAAATATTATTGGTAGTCAAAAATTTTAAAGATATAATTTTAAGCTAAACCTTATACCTACCTCTAAGTGGCATATTACAACTGGTTTTCCAGTGGTCTGTGTTGGTATCTCCCTCTCTCAATGCAATTTTATACAACTATTAAGCTTGTGATCCCAAATCTGTAGTTATATTTGTTGATAGATATCAAAGCAATTGGAATAATATAAATACCTTCTTACTTTTCCCATGTATGTTAACTACAAATTTGTTCAGGGATGCCAAGTGCCTCATTTCCAAATTTGCTCCTCCAGTCAGTGCTTACAGTTTAACACGGTACAGTGATATAGTTATGTCCAATGTGAGGTAAGTGCATGGTTTTTGAGCAATTCTTAGTTTTCTAATGTGAAATGCACTTTGAATATCTTACAGTTGTATTTATTTATTTTTTTAAATGTTTTATTTATTTCTAGAAGAGAGAGAGAGAGCTTCATCAGAGGAGGGTCAGAGAGAGAGGGAGACACAGAATCTGAAGCAGGCTCCAGGCTCTGAGCTGGCAGTCAGCACAGAGCCCGACGCGGGGCTCGAACCCACGAACCGAGAGATCATCATCTAAGCGAAAGTCGGACGCTTAACCGACTAAGCCACCCAGGCGCTCCACAGGTTTATTTTTTGATCATGTATCAATAAAGCTGAAAAAAAAAGTGTTTAAAAAATAGGTGAAGACTCGCACGCCCTTTAACATCTCCACCTTTAGCATTCATTCTGCCTGGAACATGATTCAGATGCCTAGTGCTACAAAAATCATTAATTAGTTTCGGGAAAACAGTATAGAAGAACAAAACAAATGAAGGATGCTAGTTCTTTGCTACTATATTTGAACAGCTATAGACACAATTGACTATTGCACACCAGGGTTCCATTATATGACGCATAAATCTATTCACTGGTTTAAAAGGACAGAAGTAGTAGTCTATATTATCTGTAGCTGAACATATTAGAAATTTAGCAAGACTTTGTCCTACTTTTGTGTTCAATAGAAGAGGATATTTATCCAATGAAATATAAAATAATCTATATGAGTTCCAAACCCAGAGTGGGCTGCCTCATGAAAACAGTGTTCTAAGTGAAATAGCCCAAATCATTGTAGACTATTAATCATGTGCAAATGAAGTACTAGATACAATGAAGGCAGCATTCTTTTTATATCCCAATTCTCCTCATCCCACAATCACATATCAACACATAAATGGCAGAAAATACGGAAAGAACTCTTGATCTCTTACTCTTAAACTAAAAGTGCTCAACAGACTTAAGTCTAAGATGAATGTTTGCAATGCTAAGGGGTATAGGGTACTGTAGAAAAAAATATGGAGAAGATACAATTTCAACTTCACTCAGTCTATGGTTTCCTATGGGTAACAAACACATAAATATTCTAGACAACTAGCTATACACGGAATTCATTTTTATGTTGGATAACTTGTATATGTCAGTATAACAGGTTACTTAGAAAATCACACAAGATAGTCCTAAATATATCGATGTGGTATCCCCTCATATACATTTTGCAAAATATGATAATAAGCAAAATAATATAGAAGACACAACAGAACAAATTCTTAGAGAAGAGAGTCCAGAATTAAATTTTCTTCTAAAACTGTCCACATAAAATAAAAATTCAGGGGCGTCTGGGTGGCTCAGTCAGTTAAGCGTCCGACTTCGGTTCAGGTCATGATCTCACAGTTTGTGGGTTCGAGCCCCATGTCGGGCTCTGTGCTGACCACTAACTCAGTACCTGGAACCTGCCTCAGATTCTGTATCTCTTTCTCTCTCTCTGACCATCCCCTGCTCACGCTGTGTGTGTGTGTCTCTCTCTCAGAAATAAATAAAAAAATTTAAATGTAAAAAAAAATTAAAAATTAAAAAAAATCACAGAACAACAGCATCCAAAAACACCTTATAATAGAGCAAGATAGAAACTCATCCACTCCATTGACATACCTGAGCACAGATGAAAATAACAACAGAACCCAAACCTCAGAAATGATAGGTATCCTCTTTTCCTTGTTAATGTGATCTGCTTATTATTATTTTTGGCAATTACAGCTGAATTTCCTCGTACGTACATTTCTATTGTTTTCTGCCCCAATCTAGAGAAAATCCTCCTAGATTGATATTTGTGCCCGCAGACAAATGCTTGTACATATGCATAAATAAGAACGGGAAACCACATATACATTTTTAGAAATTTGGGGATATATATCATGTTATATATTTACGTGAGATAGTATGTATATTACATTATGGACATTGTTAAAATTAAAAACATAAAATTGTGGAGAGAATGAGAAAGCCAAGGATTAGAATAAGAATAAGAGAAACATTTCCCATTTCCTGTGATTAGTTGTGAAAATTTTCATGAAAGAAAGTAATTTAGAAATATGCAGAATAAGGAGTATAAATCAGTAGTGAAATGGTAATAAATGTATTTTATTTTTTATTTTTTCAAGTTTATTTCATTTTGAGAAAGGCAGAGACAGCATGAGTGGGGGAGGGGTGCGGGGGGTGCGGCAAAGAATCCCAAGCAGGATCTTTGCTGTCCAGGCAGAGCCCAGTGCAGGGGCTCAAATCCAAGAAACTGTGGGATCATGACCTGAGCTGAAACCAAGAGCCAGAGGCTTAGCTGACTGAGCCACCTAGGTGCCTCAGAAATAACTTCACTTTAGAAATGAAGAGCAAGGAAGACATGTTCAATGTAATGAAACAGTCTCACTTTTAAGAGAGAGTAGGGAAATTTGGGAAGAAAGTACCTATGAACGATCAGTAAAATATGAGATGTTCTAGGAGATGATTCTAGAGTAGAGAGTTGATATTCTCTTGTGAAACCACTAATGTTTCAGAAATGCAAAGACTTTCTGAATCCCTGTCTGCATCTCCTTGTTTCGGAAACTATACACGATTGGGTTTAATGTTGGGGTCACCAGAGTATAGAGTGCAGCTATCACCTTGTCCCTTTCAAATGAATAGCTGGAAGCAGGGCGGATATAGGTGTAGATTACAGGGGAGTAGTAAAGGGACACCACTATGAGGTGGGATGAGCATGTTGAAAAAGCTTTCCTCTTGCCTTCTGCTGTGCGGATGCGGAGAATGGCAGCAATGATAAAACCATAGGACATGCAGGTGAGGCTGAAGTCACCTATGGCCAAGGAAATATCAGCAACATATACCATCACCTCATTAATTCTCACGGGGCTGCAGGACAAAGACAGCAATGGGGGTATCTCACAGAAGAAGTGGTCGATGTTATTTGGCCCACAGAATGTCAGGTTCAGGATAAGACCTGTGTGTACCCAGGAATTGGTTACTGCAATTGCCATGGCAATGCTAAGCAAGGCCACACACATATGGTGGTTCATAATAGTGCTGTAGCGAAGAGGAAAACAGATGGCCACATAACGGTCATAGGCCATTGTGGTGAAGAGAACCATCTCAGCCCCCAAGGACCATGTGAAGAAGAAGAGCTGGGACATGCAGCTTCCATATGAAATACTCTTTTCTGATGTAAGCATGGTCTCCAGCATCTTTGGTATAATGCTTGTTGTGCAGATGATATCCACAATAGCCAGTGCCAGGAGGAACACATACATGGGTGTATGCAAGGTGATGTTATAGATTATGGCAATGATAATCAGCCCATTGCCAAAAAAGGCCACAAGATACATGCAGAGAAAGACAATGAAGAGAACTCCCTGAAGTTCGGAATTTTGGGTGAGGCCCAGAATCATAAACTCAGTTACAATGCTGTTATTCATTGTGCTTTGATGACACACGCTGCAGTGAGTGAACAATAAGGAATTAAAATGATGTGGTTGATGTGTGATGTGTGTGTGTGTGCGTGTGGATTTAGTGATTGTGTGTTGATTTGATACAACTTTGTAGCAAGAATTCCTTTATGACGGAGTATGATGGAGGTGTATCTTTCAGACAATATCTTCTATCTTCCAAATGGATATAATTTTCTGATGCACGTTCTTCAATTAATGACTCCACTAAACTGAAGCCAGTGGTTGAGAAGAAAAATATAAGAAAAATAAATATATTCAAGTATTTCAGTATTACCATTTTGAGTTAAACTTATTTGAGCATAATTCTCATATATAAGGAATATAATACAAATAGTTACATATTTCACCAATTGTCAGCTGTATGCTATCTCTCTTGAAATATACATGAGTAAAAATATCTAGAACGATAGAAACTGACAGGACTAATTGTATTGGGAAGCCTTCAGCAGCAGAAAGACCAACAGAATATTCTGAGGCTGGATATTTAGGGAGCATTGGATAATTTATTGGTGCCTAAGAACTAAACAATTTAATTAAATGCCTGTCTTATATTTTTTTCTTCAGTTTCAGAGGCGCATTCTTAAGATTGCATGAACTAATTTGTTATAATGTTATATAATGGTAATAAAATTGGATATGAAAATCGAAGATCTAGGATTGCATCTTCATTTTATTATAGCTGTGAACTGACCATTGAAATGTCATAAGCTTCATATTATGAAATCTCTTTTTATTTCCAAAAATAATGTAAATTGGAGAAATGTTAGATATTATACAGAAAATGCAAAAGTTTATTAGGGATACCCAAGAAAGAAACAACTGGAAAAAAGTTTTCTGGAAAATGTCCAAAAGATTTATGAGGGGAATTCTTGTTCTTTTCATTGCTCCCCAAAACTTATCTAGCATTTTGTCATCTGCTTTCTTTTTTGCTTATTTATTTGGATAGATCTGTTTTTATGCCTAGTCACCATTCTGCATGGATGCATGACTGTAAGTACTATTATGACATGGTGTCTCTAGTAAAAGTGTTCAAGGTAATTGAGAATTTAGTAATAAATTTATGCTTCATAATTGTTCTTTGACTTTTCAGAGATCACATTGTATTTCTTTTACCTAAACAGAAGTACAAATCATTTTTGAGACCACATTCAGTGTGATTTGCTCCTCCAAACCCTGAAAGCTGAATTACTGATTTGCTAAATTTAATGGACTAATAATTTCCTAAATTTACTGACTAATCCCATGTGTAGCTGTTCATACCAGTAGAAAAAAATATTTTGTCAAATCTCTAAATCACCTTGTGAATCCCTAGACTAATGTCTTGTTTTCTCATAGTGAAAGGATGTAACACCTGTCAATACTTGCATCTATGATATATGACAGGCTCTGTGTTAGATATTCTGTAGATATGATATCAACATGTCATGGCCATGGTGGGACTTTAATATTGTCATCTTTATGCAGTTGATAAGAAAACAGTGCACTGAGAGATAAAAGAACAGAAGCCAAGATTATATATCTCATAAGTGGAAGAGCTAGGATTGACACTCTTGGTGCAAAATGAACAAAACATATAAAATTTCTAATTAAAATAAAGGAAGAAAGTTTTACTTGAGCCCAAATAAGGAAAACTTCCGGGAATACACAATCTTCACAAAGAGAGTGCTCTGGAGAAGGGATGTCTAATACAAGATTATATATATATATTGTTGTTGTTCCATCAAGAATTATAAATTATCATGATGAAAGATATCTCAGAAAATTATAAACTTCATTTTGTTTTTAGTATGTACAAGGTTGTAGGCTTTGGAGGTATGGGAATGGAACTTAGGGATTTTTTACTCTTATTTTTGGTTTGGAATTTTTTTAAGGTTATTTGCTAGTGAAGCAAATGACAATGTGTGCTCAGGGCAGAAATGGAGCTTATGTTTTGAAGTGTAGTGAAGTCATTCTGATCTTGGTAAATGTGCAGCTTCCTTGTGACCCAGAAGGAAGGCCCACAAACATTAAAATTTGAAAATTTCCTTTATCACATCTAGATTGTCTGACCTTTAACAAATTGATATTAACCTCTCAGCTATATGTTTTCAGGTAAAATACAAAATAGTATAACAAACATACACAAAACTGAATTTAAAGAACATTAAAGTTTTATTCTGAATGAGATATTACTTGAAACAAGAAGATATAGATAAGATAGTTGGTATCTGAAATTCAATTAAAATATTTTAATTTTTAAAATATGTGATATTAAAATGAATGATAATGAATCTTTGACATACTGAGTGTTGAATATATTTTCAAATTAGATTAGGAGGTGTTAGTTTGGTTATTCCATCTGAGTCAGAGATCTGCCATCAAAGATATTGGGATTAATTTATAAGACAACAGTCCTTTTCATGCCTATGTGATCTTACCCACCAAAATAGGCACTCAAATATAAAGTGATGATGAAGAAGACAAAGCTTCAATTTTCTTTGGAGAATTGTTATCTATCAATGTAAATAAGGCTACTTGTCTATTTAAATGTTAGTGATCAATTTCCTTCGAGCTGGATGTGCAGGAGAAATTCAGTCCAAGATACAAAATGAAATTTCATACAATGTTGAAATTTTGCAAAAATATTGTGAAATTCACCTCTGGTTAACTGTCTCTGAGTTAAGAACAAAAGAGTGAGGGTACCTGGAGATTCCTTTTCTCATCCCTTATTGGGATGTTCTATCCCAGTCACAGTATTAACAGCATTGGTTGGGACTTGTTCTCCGTGCTGGTTGTAAGAATTCAGATACTTACTGTGTGCAAATAAAGGGAAATCCGAAAGGGGAGCCTCATATAGTTCACTGATAGAATAAGGTATATATTGACTATAGTAACTTTGTTGAAAATATCCATTATTGACTCCAGGTAAAGCTATATAATTTCATCAATCCACAGGCGTCCAATACATAGTCAATACTTTCTATTGAAGTTCTACAAATGAAGTATACTTGGCTTGCATGTTATCTTCAACCATAAAAGGCCATAGTATACAATTTTTTAAAGCCTGCTTACATCAGCAGGGAACATATTTCTCCAGCTTTTCTAACTTAAAAGCCATTGACTCTTGGCCATGTCCTTTTCTGTTCCTCTCGCCTGGAATTATTTACACCTCTTTAGTTATTATGTTTAATCCAACTCAGATTTTCTGTTGATTTAAATTTGGAAGTACGAAAATCTGTGAAATTTAGTTAGAATTAGGTTAACACCTAGGACGTATATCTTGATTCTGGAAATTTTTGTCCATGAGATTGCATTTTTAAGGTACATTCTCTGAGACTCAGTCTATCCTCATTGTCTAAATAGAGAATAAAAGCAGTGGTAAACTTTGAGTTGCTCTGAGAATTAAACAATGAATACAAATTCTTAGCCCACATTGAGCTGTCAATTAAATATAATAATAATCATTATTTAGAATCCAAAGCTAATAAATTTAATCAGAGTTTTAACACTGAGAATTTTAAATTAACTATGGAGCCACTTTTAATGACTAATGGAAGGAAAAAAATTCTAATATTGCATTTGAAATTATTGAATAACTATTATAATAAAAAAATAAGCAGATTGGGTTAAAACAATAAAATATAATCAATTAAATCTAATTATAATTAAGACGCCTTCATTCAACAAATATTTAAAGGTCACACTTCATCCTAGTCATTATGTTATTATATTTAATTATAATGATGCAGAAAATATGTTCTTACTTTTCTCAGGCGTAATGGTAAAACAATTAATAAACATGTATTAAAATGGGAAAATTATTAGAGATATAGAACAATTTTTTATTGTGATACAGTTGACTTAAGTTGGTCTTAGATAGGATTATGGAAAATCTAATAAAAAAACATTGAATGCATTATTTTGGAAAGGTAAGTAATTTTCAATGACCGTGAAAGAGAAGAGACAAAATAATTTCCAAACAAAAATAAGGAGGTATGAAGTACGAATGAATCTGAGAAATGGCAAGTACTTTCACTAGAAGACAATGACAGTATGCATAGAATTATTGTGTAATGTGAAGTGTAACAATGTAGGATTTATTCAGATTATTATGTTATAATAAGTTATTGTGTTGTCTATAGGCATAAAGGAGAATTTGGAAAAACCTTAGAGAGGAAGTAGTATGTGTTTCCCCCAATTTTTAGAAAGATAACCCTGAAGACAATCTAGAAACTAAAAGGAGGAATTATGCTATCAATTTTGGACAGAGACAGTTTATAAGCACCAATTGATTTGTAGGACAATATCACTTTAATTGCATTTAGCATAAGGATGTGCTTGTAATAACTAGTTACCAGAGTAACAAAAAATTTATATAATAAAATATAAACTATTTATAAAAGAATTTAGACAAGTTAATTTTAATTGTTTGCCAGGATGCAGGTACACTGATAAATGAACATCAACTCCTTCCTTGAGGAAGAAAATTGTGGTCACTGTGTTTCCTGACTCCTAGAACTCAGAGCATTTATTAGAAATTTCATACTGATGTTTTATTTATGTGTCACTTGTTTTGCTATTTTATTTAGTCATGACAACAAGATTAGTTAATAATTAAGAATGTTAATGTTCATACTTTAAATATGATGTGGTTGGTAAAGTTTGGTACATTTGACAAACTTGCTTACTGTTACACAATCAGACATTGGTGAAAGGTAGATCTGAATCCAGGGAATGTAATAAAGAAACTCTCTCATGTTATAATTTATAAGATAATGCTATACTGATCCAACTCCTAGATCTCAATGTATTCTTCCAAATTATCAACAACATCATCATCATAATCTGTTTTCCAATGTCTTCATCTTCACTGCTGGCATGTGAAGCCAGCACATCAATGTGCTTTTAAATGGTCTCCTAAAATTGTTAGGAACTCACCACAGCTTCCTCCCTGTTCTCTGGGATTAGAGTGGTACAATGTACTCTGTGCTCTCATATTCCTAATAACTTATTTTACACAATTTCATTTTAGGCAACTTTCTATTAGGAAAGTTTAAGTCACAGGTGCTTTTAAGTCAAGCTTTGTTGACTTAAAAAGGGAAAACATTAAAAATATTTTATTTTCACAGCTTAAGTAGTGAAAATGAAAGTGGTCATTTCTCAGTTTTTAAAGACTTTGAAAATATCAAAGAAAGACAATATTGAAAGACCAATGTGTTGGGAAATAGAATGCAATGTAAATTATGCAAATATAATGCAGTATAAATTATGGCCTTACCATCATTCAGATAATAAATTATCTAGGTTAGCCTGGGACTGCCCTCGTTTAGCCACTGGAAGTCCCATGTCTTAGGAAATCTTGTCTCTAGCAAACTGGGACAGTTGGTCACACTAGAACACATGAAGCCTGTGCAATGTCTATTCCTGAGAATCTCAGCCATACATTAACTTCCAAAGCATTTCATTTTCCAAATTTGGGCAAATATAGTATTACAAATTCAATTTTAAACTCATCACTCTCCTTGTTTAAAAGTTTATCAGAGTCCACGATCCAATTGGCAGATTTTCCATGGAGTAGGAGAGAAATAATGGGAATCTTGAACTAAGTCTTCTGTAAACATTAAATCATCTGGATTCCATGTTTTCCTATAGTAATGAGTTGTGTGTTTGAAAACTGTTAATAAACAATAAGATCTTACAAAAGGTATATTGAAATAAGGAATTGAGAACCACTTTATAACAAAGTATTCTGGAAAATAAAGAATAAATTATTTGGTAATACATGGATTCAGGAGCCAGGACGCAGGGGTTTGTTACGCATTATTTTTTGAAGTTATTGCTGACTTCTTTGTCAACACTTGCCCAAAGTTATCTTGAAAAACCAAGCCAACTATCTACCTCCTCTGGAAGAGTTCTAAGATTATTGCAGTTTAACTGCTATCTCTTATACTTACTTTTACTTCAGGTCTTTAGTAGTAATTATACTATTTTATGGAGATTTATTTATTTTAGATATCATAAAATTTTATATGCCAGATTTATACCTCTGTAATTAGAAATCAGCTTTTGGAAGTTGAAATATTCTATATATTCTCTTTTATTTCTTGCTTTACCCTATCTCCTTATTTATACCCTATATACATATTGCAGCATCCAAAATAACTATAGTTTACTCATTTATTTAACTAAGAGAGAAGTGTCAGTAAAAGAGGTTTTTAAAAATTAAATTCTATAGTGTAAATGTAAATAAGTACAAAAAACCTAAAATGTACTATCTGAATATTTTCAAATGTTCAGTTCAGTAATGTTAAGTATATGCACCTTACTTTACAATCTCCAGAACTTTCTTTTTTATCATGTAACACTGAAACTCTACCCATTAGACAAATTCCTATTTCTATTTCTCTCTTCCAATAGTCTCTGCCAACCACCAATGTACTTTCTGATTCTTTCAGTTTAACTATTCTAAATAACTACTACAAGTTGAATCATACAGTATTTGTCTTTTTGTAGTTGGGTTATTTTATTTAGCACAATGCCATTAAGGTTCATCCATACTGTAAATGTGTCAGAAAATCTTTCTTTTTAAAAGTTGAATAATATTACGCTGTGGGTATACAACACATTTTGTTTGCTTATTTATGAGTTAATATGCCTTGAGTTGCTTCTGCCTTTTGGCTATTGTAAAAAATGTTAGTATGAACATTGGTGTGCAAATATCTCCTTGATATCTTGTCAATTCTTTTAGATATATACCATAAAGTAGAATTACTATAAAAGTTTTTGGGTATTGAATAAATGCAAATATTTTCAATACAGTTGGAAAATAAAATACCGTATCATAGATTCTTTTATGTGATGCATAGAATGTGCACATCAAATAAAGCTACATTTCTGAGATATATTTAAAGCAGCTAAGAATATTTTTGGTACATTGAGAAGTTTTGAAAACCCATTTTAAACAACTTTGGTAATTAAAGGAAATATTCTTAAAAATAAAACCCAGATATTCCTACCACACTAATAATAGTATACAAACCTAAGTTTAATTGACTTTGTTCTAAACTCCAATTTGTGCATATTAGATATTACATGAAAATTAAGAAGTACGGGGACAATGTAAATACACTTATCATAAATAAGTGTCCCCTCTTTTTGACTGAATTTTAATCCATGGATTTTTTAAAATATAAATGTGCCTAAAGAAGAACTAAAGAAGTTACTTGGTTCAAACATATTTCTACATAGGTCACAATTTCATGGTGACTAGAAAGATTAGAATGTCTACAAATACTTACTTTAGGTCTTTGCAGAGTATCACCATGTTCAAACAGTAACCTGTGTTCAGTTACTATAAAAAATTGAAAATAAGGATAATAGCTCTTTTTGTTTGCAGTCAACAGACTTCTTTTATATTTGCTTAAGTATTATTAATATACTTAAGATCAATTGAAATGTTTCTTGACTCAAAAACAAGGGACCACCGGTGACAACACCTTCAGACCAAGTTTCTCACAGTTAAGTTAATACAGATCTCAGAGGAGCAATTAAAATAACTCTGCATTTATTACTAATTACATGTGGAATGACTTTTCCGTGCCACTATTTCTCTATATCTCCACATTGTATCCCAAGAGACTATCTTCATGGAGTAGAAAATCTGAGTAATAAGAGATACCAGGAGCGTCATATAGAGACAAAATTATATTCAAATAACAGATGGATGGACATTGTTACAAAAGCAATTATACCATCCTAGACAATGGAAACCTCTCCCCCTCCAAAAAAATAAGCATAAGAAGTAGTGGCAAGAAATTGATTCAAAGTCAAAGGTTAAAACAGTGATCATAAAAGTTCAGTTTAGCCCTCTACACTGTGAGGCAGGAGTCTACAAATAATCTATGGGATGGCATTTGGCTCTTAGTTAATGAACATAACAAACTCCTCAATTAAATTTATTTCTGAATTGAATTGAATTATTTGAAAATCTGTTCTGGTCAACGTTTTGATGTTGTTCATGTATATCCATACACAAATGTAATTTATGTGTGTGATGTACTCACAATAAAACAACATCATCTTGTGTCTCTACTATATATCCTCATGGTTTCAAATATCCGTTGGAATTCAAACACAAACTTCCATGATTACCATATAGACTTCTTTCTTCTATTTTGTTTTATCTCAGAGAAAAAGTACACAGGTGATATTAGAGCTTTATCGAAACATTTTATTTATTTTGAGAGAGATAGAGCATGTGCACATGAGTCAGTGGGGGAGGGGCAGAGTGAGAGGAAGAAAGAAAATCCCAAGGAGGCTTTTGACTGTCACCATTGAGCCATACAAGAGGCTCAATCTCAGGAACACTGAAATCATGACCTGAGCCAAAATCAAGAGTTGACACTTACCAGATTGTGGCACCAAGGTACCCCTACATCATTTTTAACAGTCTGCCAGGCAATAGCCTAAATGTTTATTTAATGTTTATAATAAACATGGTGTTCCTAAATATTAGTTAAGTATATCAGACTGCCAAAGAAAAAAGAATGAATGAGGAAGTATCATATGTAATAGTAGTCATATGGCCAAATAAAAATTAGTCTGAAGTCTAACTCTAATTGTTAGTTCCTAAAGAATGTTTGCTATTGAATCAATGGGCATAACTTGTTTTGGTAATATTTTTAAAGTAAGATGGTCTACTTCCTTCTACAATAATGAACATGTTTATCAATATATGACTTTAAACACATACCTTGAAACAATATATAGTATTTCCAGGTGTTATGAGTGACTGGACAATGGATCAGAATAACCTAATTTTAAAAATTTAGGGTGCAAGGGTGGAGAGGAGGGTAGCACTCTGCTATGGGATGCTGAGCTAAGTTGGCCCTTCAAACACATTGCTGTTGGCCAACCATACCATTTTACTCTTCTTTTAGGAGGGAGTAGAGAGAGAATGTTAAGACTCTGAGGAGAAAGACAAAATGGATCTCTGCCAATTTGCTTCCCTTGATCTTTTTCTCTGTTGTAATTTCTATCAGTTCAATTATATGGACTTTTGATTTAAAATATCACACATTGTCACATTCTTCCTTTAAGTTTGTCAAATTAAATCATATATCTAAAATAGATACTCTTGAATGCTGAAAACAAACTGAGGGCTTGTGGGAGAGAGGAAAGGGGGGTGATGGGCATGGAGGAGGGCATTTGTGGGGATGAGTACTGGATGTTATATGGAATCCAACTTGACAATAAACTATTAAAATAAAATAAAACTATTGTGTGTGCAAGGAATTTGTTAAGATATATTTGTGGTACAAGCATCCCTCTGTCATTATGAAAGTGTTTTTTTTAATGTAACAAAGAAACTATTGTATGCTTTATTTCATATGTATTGCTATGGAGTAATTGCATCGACTTTCTTTTCCTTAGTTTTGCATGGCATATCATTTTCTATCTTTATACTGACATATTTTCTTTGCCATCATTTGAAAATATGTAAGTGAAAAACAATTTTGTTTTTAATAAAATTGTAATATCTTAATTTTAGTATTTTATTTGCCTTTCATTTTACTCTAGATACATTTGTGTTTGTTTTCTTAATATTTGTTTTCCATTTGTTTTGTTCTCCTTTCTGTATTTTTGATTAATGTATTTTATTATCCCAATTTTTATCCTCATTACTTGAGAAGTTCTGTATTTTTTCATAATGATTTTGGTGTATATGCTTGAGATTGTAATATGCATCCTTGACTTGTTACAGGCTAATGGAAATTATTTCTTTTAGGCTTTCCAAGAGATATTATGCTTTGGGAACACTTGGGAACATTTTAGTCCATTCTAACTTTGCATTAATTTTATCATGATTTTTACTGCTACACATGACTCTACCACCCATGAGCTATATTGCTTATTTATCAACATTCCTTTACATCTATTCTTATATTTACCATTTTTATTGTTCTTCCTCTCTCCTGCATATCCTTTCCTGAATATGACCATTTTGTTTTCTTGACTAACTCTGCTTTTATTTCAGAGTCACAGGTTTCCTGACAACAAATTCTTCTAGTTTTCATATGTGTGAAACATTTTTATATTGCTTGTAATTCTGCAAAATATGGTTACTGGGTATATAATTTAAGTTGGATATTATATGAATTCCAATTTAAGATGGCAATGTTGGAAGACCCTGAACTCACTTTCTCCATAGACCACACAAAATGATATCTATTAATAGAGCAACTCTTCCTGAAGAAGACCTGAGAGCCTACTGAACAGATTCTAGTTTGTAAGTATTAAGCTCTGGAACTCCACCAATCACTGGAGAAGCTGCTGGAACTCTCTCAGGGTTAGGAGATTGGAGAGTGATATGTTTTATACTCCCTTCCCCTTGAATGCACAGACCAGAGCAGAGTGCTGTCACCACCCCCAGCATGCGCTTCAGATAAGCCCTGGGTCTCCAGGCCACACCAGCCCTGGTCATGCTGGACACGGGGGGTGTGGGGGGTGGAGAAGCTACAGTTTAAAAGAATAACTAGCATATAAAAGATCCAGTTCTAGAATTATGCCAAATGGTGAAGAAGCTGATGGAACACTCTGTCGGTGGGAGGGGCTGACAGACATGGTTGATGCTCCCCCTCCAACTTGAAAGCAGAGACCTATGCACAGCCCAAGTGCTTCCTCAGTGCGCCCCAGGCCACTATCTTATAACAGTCCCAGCCATCCCATGAAGATAACCACAGGGTGGTACACACTGGGACACACCTGGAGAGTGCTCACTACAGCTCCAAACTTCATGCCAAGGTGACACTGGTGCAAAGCACTTTGGAGCATTCCAGGCTAACACAACTTAGCCTTCAGATACATTGCCAGGGCATCCCAGGTGTAGACCACTCTGGCACCTGCTGGCTAATGTCTGCTTTGGATTGGGCCATGTTGTCAAGGTGCCGCTGTATGGATTACCCGAAGGAAGACCCAGCCCATGCCTGTATTAGTCTCAGAAATCCCACTAGGGCAACCCTTACATAGAGCACTCTGTCTTCCCCCCACCTGCACTGTCTTAGCTCTAGTTGCTGGACCAGGGCACCACCTGCACTGACGACACCAGGGCAGCCCAGCTTGTACCCAAGCTTTAGCTGTCTTGACAAGCACCTTCAATGTGGAGAGCCCCCAAGACACCATGTTGGAACCACTTCAGCTTCAGTTTGCTGCCAGGCACATTTTGCACAGAGAACCCAAAGACCACACTGGCCCACATCCACTTTACATTTAGTTATACTACCATGGTACCCAGGTACACCCCACCTTGTATGCTGTCTCAACTCCAGCCACCCCTCCAAGGCATCATCTGTGTGGAGAGTCCCAGAATACCACAGTTTACATTGGCGTCAGATTCAGCAATCCTTCCAAAGGGTGCTAAGTGCATAGAGGTCTTGGAGACCCCAGATGGCAACCATGTTACTTTCATCTATCCTGCCAGGCCATCTTGTGCACAGAGAATCCCATGGTTTCCTAGCTTGCCCACTGCCTAAACTCCAGCACAGTTACCAGAGCTCCCCTAGCATAGAGCATCTAGGACATCCTGGTTTGCAATCACTTCAGGTTCAGCTGTTCTGACAAGATGCCCTCAATGTAAAGAACCCTGAGACACCTGGTTTGTATCCATTCATTTTTGGCTGTCCTGACAGGGTGTCCACTGCATAGAAAATGCTGAGACTTAGCGGCCTGGACCTTGCTTCAAGTACAGAGGAAATGCAAAGTTGCCTTCTTCATGTAGAGCTTTTAGACACACCAAATCGCACCCTCTTTGAGTTTAGTTGTCCTGTTGAGACACCCAATACATGGAGAGCCCAAGAATACCACTGAGCTGTATACACTTTGGTGTGCACTATGTGAAGTAACCTGGGACCCCAGTTCATCCATGTCAGCCATAGATCCAGCAAGGCAGCAGAAATCACCAAACACACAGAGTTCATATAGGGAATGTATGATTATACACAAGACCATTTTTTCAAGTTTAGGACAAGTAGTTCTTCTGCTTAATCCATAGATACAAACATATGAATGCAGTCAAAATGAGGAGACAGGAGAATATGCTCCAAAAGCATATCAATAAGAAAGCAAAAAGTTAGGTACAAGGACAACCAAATACAACCATAAGCTATTTTTCAGCAAAAACTTTGTAGGCCAGAAGACAGTGCCATTATATTTTAAAAATACTGGCCAAAAAAAAAAAAAAAAGTACAGCCAAGAATATTCTACCTAGCAAAGTTATCATTCGGAGTTTAAGGAAACAAACAAATGATTAAAAAGTTCACCACCATCAAGGCAGTATTCCAAAAAAAATTGTTAAATGACTTTTTTAAGTGGAAAAGTTGGACAAAATTAGATGTAAAAAACTTGTAAATAAAAAGATATAAAATTTTGACAGCATATACATAAAGTATGGAGAAAGGAGTAGAAGAAAACATTTTATTTTATTACTATTTTTTTAAATGTTTTATATATTTCTAGGAGAGAGAGAGACAGCGCGAGCAGCGGAGGGTCAGAGAGAGAGGGAGACACAGNTCCCAGGCACCTCTTTTTATTACTATTTTTAATTGTTTATTGTCAAGTTGGTTTCCATATAACACCCAGTGCTCATCCCCAAAAGTGCCCTACACCATGCCCATCACCCCCTTCCCCTCCCCCCTACACCCATCAGTTTGTTCTCAGCATTCAAGAGTCTCTCATGGTGTGCCTCCTTGCGTCTCCCCCACTAATTTTCCCCATCTCTCCCATGGCCCTCCGTTAAGTTCCTCCTAATCACCCTATACATGCAAACGTATGGTATTTGTCCTTCTGTGCCTGACTTATTTCGCTCAGCACAACACCCTCAAGTTCCGTTGATGTTGCTACACATAGCCAGATTTCATTCTTTTTCATTGCCATGTAGTATTACATTGTATAGATAAATCATATCTTCTTGATCCATTCGTCAACTGATGTACACTTAGGCTCTTTCCATGTACTGGATATTGTTCAGAGTACTGCTATGAACATTGGGGTACATATGCCCCTATGCATCAGCACTCCTGTATCCCTTGCATAAATTCCTAGCAGTGCTATTGCTGGGTCATAGGGGAGTTTTATTCTTAACTTTTCGAGGAACCTCCACATTGTTTTAAAGAGGGGCTGCACCAGTTTACATTCCCACCAGCAGTATAGGAGGGTGCCCGTTTCTCCACATCCTCGCCAGCATCTAGAGGCCTCTGATTTGCTCATTTTACCCACTCTGACCAGCATAATGTGGTATCTCAGTGTGGTTTTGATTTGTATTTCCCTGATGCGGACGGATGCTGAGCATCGTTTCATGTGTCTGTTGGCCATCTGGATGTCCTCTTTGGAGAAGTGTCTGTTCCTATCTTCTGCCCATTTCTTCACTGGGTTGTTTGTTTTTCGGGTGTGGAGTTTGGTGAGTTCCTTATAGATTTTGGATTCTAGCCCTTTATCTGATATGCCATTTGCAACTATCTTTTCCCATTCCGTTGGTTGCCTATTAGTTTTTTTAATCTTGATGAGATCCCAATTGTTCATTTTTGCTCTTGATTCCCTTGTCTTTGGGGATGTCAAGTAAGAATTTGATTCGGTTGAGGTCAAGGAGGTTGTTTCCTGCTTTCTCCTCTAGGGTTTTGATGGCTTCCTGTCTCACGTTCAGGTCCTTTATCCATTTTGAGTTT
>NW_027527822.1:814687-894068 GCF_008692635.1 Crocuta crocuta
CCAGCATCTAGAGTTCTCTGATTTGCTCATTTTACCCACTCTGACCAGCATAATGTGGTATCTCAGTGTGGTTTTGATTTGTATTTCCCTGATGAGGAAGGATGCTAAGCATCGTTTCATGTGTCTGTTGGCCATCTGGATGTCCTCTTTGGAGAAGTGTCTGTTCCTATCTTCTGCCCATTTCTTCACTGGGTTGTTTGTTTTTCGGGTGTGGAGTTTGGTGAGTTCCTTATAGATTTTGGATTCTAGCCCTTTATCTGATATGCCATTTGCAACTATCTTTTCCCATTCCGTTGGTTGCCTATTAGTTTTTTTAATCTTGATGAGATCCCAATTGTTCATTTTTGCTCTTGATTCCCTTGTCTTTGGGGATGTCAAGTAAGAATTTGATTCGGTTGAGGTCAAGGAGGTTGTTTCCTGCTTTCTCCTCTAGGGTTTTGATGGCTTCCTGTCTCACGTTCAGGTCCTTTATCCATTTTGAGTTTGTTTTTGTGTATGGTGTGAAAAAATAATCTAGTTTCATTCTTCTGCATGTTGCTGTCCAATTCTCCAGCACCATCTGTTAAAGAGGCTGTCTTTTTTCCATTCCGTACTCTTTCCTGCTTTGTAGAAGATTAGTTGGCTGTACATTTGTGGGTCCCGTTCTGAATTATAAACTCTATTTCATTGGTCGATGTGTCTTGTTGTACCAATACCATACTGTCTTGATGATAACAGCTTTGTAGTAGAGGCTAAAGTCTGGGATGGTGATGCCTTCCGTTTTGGTTTTCTTCTTCAATATGACTTTGGCTATTCGGGGTCTTTTGTGGTTCCATACAAATTTGAGGATAGTTTGTTCTGGTTTTGAGAAAAATAGTAGTGTGATTTTGATTGGGATTACATTGAATGTGTAGATCACTTTGGGTAGTAATGACATTATAACTATATTTCTCTTCCAATCCATGAGTATGGAATATTTTTCCATTTCTTTGTGTCTTCTTCAATTTTCTTCATAAGTTTTCTATAGTTTTCATCATACAGATCTCCTATATCTTTGGTTAGGTTTAATCTAGGTATTTTATGTTTTTTTTTCCTGCAATTGTGAATGGGATAAGTTTCTTGATTTCTCTTTCTGTTGCTTCATTGTTGGTGTATAAAAATGCAACTGATTTCTGTACAGTGATTTTGTATCCTGCAACTTTGCTGAATCCATGGATGATTTCTAGTAGGCTTCCAGTAGTAGTCTGTCGGGTTTTCTATGTAGAGTATCATGTCATCTGCAAAAGTGAAAGTTTAACTTCTTTGACACTTCTGATGACTTTTATTTCCTTTTGTTGTCTGATGGCTGATGTTAAGAATTCCAGCACTATGTTAAACAACAGTGGTGAGAGTGAACTTCTTTCTTGTGTTCCTGATCTCATGGGGAAAGCACTCAGTTTTACCCCGTTTAGGGTGATGTTCCCTGAGGGCTTCTCATAGATGGTTTTTATGATGTTTAAGTAAGTTCCTTCTATCCCGACATTCTAGAGAGTTTTTATTAAGAAAGGATGCTGTATTTTGTCCAAAGCTTTTTCTGCATCTATCGACTGGATCTAATGTTTTATATCTTTTCTTTTGTTGACGTGATGGATCACATTGATTGATTTGCGAATATTGAACCATCCCTGTAACCCAGGAATGAATCCTACTTGATCTTGGTGGAAAATTCTTTTTATGCGCTGTTGGATTCGATTTGAAAGTATCTTGTTGAGGTTTTTTGCATCTGTATTCATCAAGGATATTGGCCTGTAGTTCCCATTTTTTGCGGGGTCTCTGTCTGGCTTGGGAATCAAAGTGATGCTGGCTTCATAAAATGAGTCTGGAAGCTTTCCTTGATTTCTATTTTTTGGAATAGCTTGAGAAGAATGGGTATTAATCCTGTTTTAAATGTCTGGTAGAATTCCCCAGGGAAGCTATCTGGCCCAAGGCTCTTATTTGTTGGGAGATTTTTGATAACTGATTCAATTTCTTCACTAGTTATGGGCCTGTTCAGATTTTCTATCTCTTCCTGCGTGAATTTTGGTAATGAGTGTGTGTTTAGGAATTTGTCCATTTCTTCTAAGTTGTCTAGTTTGTTGGCATATAATTTTTCATAGTATTACCTGATTGCTTGTATTTCTGAGGGGTTGGTTGTGATAAGTCCATTTTCATTCATGATTTGTACATTTGAGTGCTCTGTCTTTTCTTTTGTGGAGCTGGCTAGAGGTTTGTCAATTTTGTTTATTAAAAAAAAACTCTTGGTTTCAATTATCTGTTCAGCTGTTTCTTTGGTCTCTATGTTTTTTATTTCTACTCTGACTTTTATTATTTCTCTTCTCCTATTGGGTTTCGGGTGCTCTTCTTGCTCTCCCTCTATTTCCTCAGGTGAACTGTTTGATTTTGCACTTGTGCTTTTTCTCATTTCTTGAAATAGGCCTGGAGTGCAATGTACTTTCCTCTTAGGATTGCCTTTGCTGCATCCCATAGAGTTTGGATTGTTGTATTTTCGTTTTCATTTGTTTCCATATATTTTTAAATTTCTTCTCCAATTGCCCGATTTGCCCATTCGTTCTTTAGTAGGGTGTTCTTTAACCTCCATGTTTTTGGAGGTTTTCCAGACTTCTTCCTGTGATTGATTTCAAGTTTCAAAGCATTATGATCTGAAAGTGTGCATGGTATGATCTCAATTCTTTTATATTTATTGAGGGCTGCTTTATGTCCCAGTATGTGATCTATCTTGGAGAATGTGCCATGCGCACTTGAGAAGAAAGTGAATTCCACGGCCTCAGGATGTAGAATACTAAGTATGTCTGTCAGATCCATCTGGTCCAATGTGTCATTCAAGTCCATTGTTTCTTTAGTGATTTTCTGTGTGGTTGATCTATCCACTGTTGTAAGTGGAGTATTAAAATCCCCTGCTATTAGCACTTTCTTATCGGTAAGACTGTTTTTGTTTGTGATTAATGGTTTTATGTATTTAGGTGCTCCCATATTTGGTGCGTAGACATTTATAATTGTTAGCTCTTCCTGATGGATACACCCTTTAATTATTATATAATGCCCTTCTTCATCACTTGTTACTGTCTTTACTTTAAAGTCCATTTTGTCTTATATAAGTGTAGATACTCCAGCTTTCTTTTGACTTCCAGTAGCATGGTAGATATTTCTCCATCCCCTTACTTTCAATCTGAAGGTGTCCTCCAGTCTAAAATGAGTTTCTTGTAGACAACAAATAGATGGATTTTGTTTTTTGATCCATTCTGCTTCCCTATGTCTTTTTATTGGAGCTTTCAGCCCATTTACATTCAGTGTTATTATTGAAATATATGGATTTAGAGTCATCGTGTCCTTTGTGGAATTCATGCTTGTGAAGGTGTCTCTAGAATTTTGTGTCCTTGCAACATTTCTCTCAGAGACTCCCCCTCAGGATTTCTTGTAGGGATGGTTTAGTGGCGACAAATTCTTTCAATTTTTGTTTATTTGGAAAGACATTTATCTCTCCTTCTATTCTGAATGACAGGCTTGCTGGACAGAGGATACTTGGCTGCTATTTTTCCTGTTCATCATATTGAAGATCTCCTGCCATTCCTTTCTGGCCTTTCAAGTTTCAGTAGATAGGTCCGTCACCACTTTGATAGGTTTCTCTTTGTATGTTAGGACTCTTTTCTCCCTAGCTGCTTTCAAAATTCTGTTTGTCCTTATATTTTGCCAGTTTCACTATGATATGTCGTGCAGAAGACCAATTCAATTTACGTCTGAGGGGAGTTCTCTGCCTCTTGAATTTCAATTTCTACTTCCCTCTCCAGGTTGGAGAAGTTCTCTGCTATAATTTGTTCCAGGACTCCTTTAGCACCCTTCCCTCTCTCTTCCTCTTCTGGGATTTCTTTCATACGGATATTGTTCCGTTTGATTGTATCGCTGAGCTCTCGCACTCTTCTTTCATGTTCCTCGATCAGTTTATCTCTCTTTTTCTCAGTTTCTTCTGTTTCTATAATTGTGTCTTCTAAATCACTTATTCTTCTTTCTTCCTCTTCAATTCGTGCATTGGTCTTCTCCAGTTTATTACGTTTTTCATTTATCGCATTTTTAAGTTCATCATAACTATTTTTAAGCTCCACAGTGTTTGTAGCCATATTTCTCTGATGTCCTCCATGCTTTTTTCAAGCCCAGCTATTAAGTTTATGATTATTGTTCTAAATTCTTGTTCATTTATGTTGCTTATATCTGCTTTGAGCAGTCCTTTAGATGTCATTTCTTCCTGGAATTTCTTTGAGGAGAGTTCTTCGTTTCGTCATTTTAGTTAGCTTTCTATCTCTTGTTAATTTTAAAAGCTTGTTGTATACTCTGCCCCTGAGAGTTCTGCTGTATTAAAGAGGGCTCTTTGACTGTCCATGGCCTGTCTGTTTAGGAAGTGTTATTTGAATGGTGTCCCTTGGTTTCTCTTGTTGAGCATTTGGTTATTTTGTTTCCCTACTCGTAGCGGTATTTGGGACTCTCCACCATGTGTACTTTGGCTTGTTTCTTGAGGCAGCCCTGGGAAAAAAAAAACACGACCACGGAGAGAACAAAGGTACACAAATGCATCGACAAAACAAATAAGCACGCAAACCCAGGCTTAGGTAAAAACAACACAACAACAACAAAACAGATCTCTAGAGGGGATGGGTTTTTTTGGTGTAGGCAGTTCTTGTCTCCACTATGTCTTTTGGGTGCTCCCTGAGGCTCCGCTTTGGTGGTTGTGGGGAGAAGAATGGCATCGCCCCAGTCCCTTCTTAACCAAGCATTGCAAATCACTTCTTCGGGTCTGATCTCCCTGTCCTGAGGATGTAGCCAAAGTGGGCTGAGTTCTATGCCCCACACCCCTCCTCGTTTCCAGGTCCCAGTCCGCAGGCTTTGTGTATAATGCCCTAAGCAGTCCCACAGGTAGCTGCTTCCCTGCTGCTGGGTGTTGAGTGGGGAGTAGGGGAAGTGTCACAGCCTCAGATCCCCAGGGGTCAAGCAGGGATACAACCTGAGTGCCTTCAGGAACTTAGCAGGTCTGCAGTGTCTGAGCCACTGCCATAGGCCACAGGCTCCGACCCCACATCACCAGGCCATTGCTGCCAGGGATGATCAGGGAGTACTGCAGTGCAGTTTTTTCTGGTGCCTTCTGGGACCGGGGGCACCTAGTTCAAAGTCAGCACCCTGGCCAGAGCTAAAAAATACTCTTTCCAAGCTGTGGTTTTTTTCTTCTTCAGGAATGGTTCTATGAGCAATCTCAGCTTCTCTTTCCTTTCCCCTGGACTCGCTGCAGCTCACCACTGTTTGCTGGTTTATCACTCACCCCAGTTGCACCGCAAGCCGAGTTCCCTCCCCTCCCTCCATATCTTTGGGTCCTGTCCTGCTTTTATCTTCGCCAGTTCGCACTCACGCACTTATTAGGTTTCCTTCCCAGTGTATTCTGTCTCTTTCTCTTCCTAAACTCCTGTGACTCAGTGTCCTATAACTTCAGGCCTTCTCTGAGAGATGGGTGCAATCGAAAGGCATAGAACTCTCTACTTCTCCGCCATCTTGCAGGGTCTCTCACAAATGGCCAGATTTCATTCTTTATCATTGCCCTGTAGTATTTCATTTTATAAATATACCACATCTTCTTGATAACAAATTGAGGGCTGAGGGGGAGAGGGGAAGGAGGGTGATGGGCATGGAGGAGAGCACTTGTTGGGATGAGCACTGGGTGTTATATGTAAACCAACTAGACAATAAAGTATTTAAGAAAAAACAAAATAGATAACATATCAGGCCAGAAAACCAGCCTCAAAAGATTCAAGAAGATTGAAATCATGCTAGGCATTTTTTTTCATGAGCACCACACTATGAAAGTAGAAGGAAACACAAGAAAAAATTTTGAAAGACCACAAGGACATGGGGGTTGTATGACATGCTACTAAACAATGGATGAGTCAATTGGGGGAAAATAATAAATAAAAAAGTACATGGAAACAATGAAAATAAAAATACAGTAGTCCAAAACTTTGGGGTAAATAAAAATCACTTATAAGAGGAAAGAATATAACAATACTGGCCTACCTTAGGAGTCAAGAAAAATCTGAAATAAATCTTATGTCTGAAGGACTAATAAAAAAATAAAAGAACAAAGAAAACTAAAACTAGCATAAGAAAGGAATAATAAAAAATAGAGCAAAAATAAGTGATAATGAAACTGAAAATATTAGAACATTTCAATGAATTCAGGAGAAGTTTCTTTGAAAAAAATAATAAAATTGATGAACTTCTGCCAGAATTCTTAAGAAAAAAAGACTCAAATAAATAAAGTCACAAGTACAACAGAAGAAGTGACAAAAAAACCCACAGAAATGCAAACAATTATAAGAGAATATTATGAAAAACTATATGCCAGCAATCTGGACAACCAGGAAGAATAGAATAAATTCCTAGAAACTTATAAACTATTAAAATTTAAACACTGAGAAATACAAAATCTGAAAAGACCAATAACCAGCAATGAAACTGAATCAGTAATAAAAAATATCTCCCCACACTCAGAAAGAAAAAAATAAGGACAAGAAGAATTCACAGGTGCTTTCTACCAAACATTCCCTTCCCCTATGTTCATCTGTTTTGTTTCTTAAATTCCACATATGAGTGAGTAAAAAATGAAATAAGCTAAAAAGGTTGATGGAAGCAAACCATGAGAATCTCAAATACAGAGAACAAACTAGTGTTGCTGGAGGGGAGGTGGTAAGTAATGAGCTAAATAGATGGTGGCCATTAAGAAGGGAATTGTTAGGAGGAGCACTGGGTGTTGTTACATGTAAGTGATGAATAACTGAATTCTGCTTGAGAAACCAATACTACACTATATGTTAACTAACTTGAATTTAAATTAAAAAAAACCTTACTACATATTCTTCTCAAGATACTTCAAAAAATTTTAAAAAAGAAAGGAAAAATTTCAAATTTTATTCTAGGAGGCCAGCATTACCCTGATACAAAAGAAACCACTAAAAAAGAAAAATGTAAGCAATATCTCTGATGAACCTAATGCAAAACTTTTCAACAAGCTAATAATAAACCCAATCAAGAAATGAATTAAAACAATTATTTGACTCATTCAAAATGAGATTTATTCCTGGGTTTTAAGAGTGGTTTGCAACTCATAAATCAACCAACATGATGCATCCCATCAGTGAGAAAAAAAGATAAGAACCATAAGATAATTTCCATAGATACAGAAAAAGCATTTGACAAAGTACATCTATTCATTGAAAAAAATAAAGTTTTAGGGAGAACATACCTCCATATAATAAAAGCCATATATTGAAGACCCACAGTTAACATCATCCATAATGGGAAAATTTTTTCCCTGAGGTTTGGAATAAGAGAGGGATGCAAGATTAAAAGCTTCTGCACAGCCAAGGAAACAACCCAGAAAATTAATAGGCAACCAAAGGAATGGGAAAAGATAGTTGCAAATGACATATCAGATAAAGGGTTAATATCCAGAATATATAAGGAACTCATCAAACTACACGCCCGTAACACAAACAACCCAGTGAAGAAATGGGCAGAAGATATGAACAGACACTTCTCCAAAGAGGACATCCAGATGGCCAACAGACACATGAAACGATGCTCAGCATCCCTCCTCATCAGGGAAATACAAATCAAAACCACACTGAGATACCACCTCACGCCAGTCAGAGTGGCTAAAATGAGCAAATCAGAGAACTCTAGATGCTGGCGAGGATGTGGAGAAACGGGCACCCTCCTACACTGTTGGTGGGAATGTAAACTGGTACAGCCCATCTGGAAAACAGTGTGGAGGTTCCTCAGGAAACTAACAATAGAACTCCCCTATGACCCAGCAATAGCACTGCTAGGAATTTACCCAAGGGATACAGAAATGCTGATGCATAGGAGCACATGTACCCCAATGTTCATAGCAGCACTCTCCACAATAGCTAAAACATGGAAAGAGCCTAAGTGTCCATCAACAGATGAATGGATCAAGAAGATGTGGTTTATCTATACCATGGAATACTACATGGCAATGAGAAACAATGAAATCTGGCCATGTGTAGCAACATGGATGGACCTTGAGGGTGTTATGCTGAGCGAAATAAGTCAGGCAGAGAAGGACAAATATCATATGTTTGCACGTATAGGAGGATTAGGAGGAACTTGACGGAGGAACAAGGGGGAGAAGAAGGGCGGAAATGGTGGGGGAAAGGGAGAGAAGCAAACCATGAGAGACTCTTGAATGCTGACAAAAACTGAGGACTGATGGATGTGGGGGGAGGGGGGGATGGGCATGGAGGAGGACACTTGTGGGGATGAGCACTGAGTGTTATGTGGAAACTAATTTGACAATAAACTATTAAAAAAAAAAGAGAGAGAGGGATGTCCACTTTCTACGCTTTCATTTAACATAGTACTGGAAGTCTTAGCCACAGAAATCAGACAACAAAAAGAAATAAAAGGCTTCCAAATCAGAAACGAAGAAATAAAATTTTCACTATTTTCAGGGGACACAATACTACATACAGAAACCCAAAGTTTCAACCAAAACACTGGTAGAATTGATGAATGAATTCAGTAAAATAACAGTATCCAAAATCAGTATATAGAAATCTGTTGTGCTTCTTTTTAAATTTCATTTTCTCTCTCTCAAACTCTTTCCCTCCCTCCCTCTTCCTTCCTTTCTTTCTTTCTTTCTTTTAGGTTTATTTATTTATTTTGAGAGAGAGAGAACAAAATGCAAGTAGGGAAGGGGCATATAGAGAGAGGAAAAGAGAGAGAATCCCAAGCAACCTTCGTGGTTACAGTATGGAGCCTGATGCAGGCCTCAAACCCATGAACCTTGAGATCATGACCTGAACTAAAACCAAGTCTAACACTTAACCGACTGAGCCACCAAATCAGGGTCCCCCAAATCTGTTGCACTTACATACACTGATAATGAAGCAGCAAGAAGAGAAATTAAGAGAACAATCTCATTTACAATTGCAACAAAAATAATAAGATACCTACGAATAAACCTAACGAAGGAGGTGAAAGACCTGTAATATGAAAACTATAAAACTTGTTGAACGAAATTGAAGATAACACAAAGAAATGGAAAGTTTGCATACTCATGGATTTCAGGAACAAATATTGTGAAGGTGTCTATACTACCAAAGCAATCTACACATTTAATACAATCCCTAACAAAATGCCAAAAGAATTTTCCATGGAAGTAGAACAATTTTAAAATTTGTATGGAAGTACAAAAGATACCGAATAGACAAAGCAATCTTCAAAGTGAAAAGCAATACTGGATGCATCATAATTCCAGAATTCAAGTTATTTTATAAAGCTGCAGTAATAAAAACAGTATGACACTGAGACAAAAATAAACTCATAGATTAACGGAACTGAATAGAAACCTCAGAAATGAACCCACATCTATATGGTGAGTTAATCTTTGACAAAGCAGGAAAGAATATCCAATTGAATAAAGATAGTCTCTTCAACAAACGGTGTTAGGAAAACTGGACAGCTACAAACAAACAAAGAAACAAACAGGAACACTTTGATACATCATACAAAACTATAGATTTAAAATGTATTAAAAACTTAAACGTGACAACTGAAATCATAAAAATTCCTAGACGAGAACATAATAACCTCTCTGACATTGACCATAGCAACAATTTTCTAGATATGTTTCCTCAGGCAAGGGAAACAAAGGCAAACATAAACTATGAAGACTAAATTAAAACAAAAAGCTTCTGCACAGGGGAGGAAAGAATCAACAAACTAAAAGGCTACCTACAGAATAGGAGAAGATGTCTGTAAATGACAAATATTATTAAAGGGTTACTTTCAAAAATATATAAAGAACTTAGAAACTCAACACCTACAAAACAAAGAAACCAATAAAAAATAAATAGAAAACATTAACAGACATTTCTCCAAAGAAGACATACAGGTGGGCAACAGACATATGAAATGATATACATCATCACTTACTATGAGGGAAATGTTAATCAAAACTACAATGAGACATCACTTCACACCTGTCAGAATGGCTAAAATGAACAATTCGAGACAGAACAGGTGTTGGTAAAGATGTGGAGAAAATGGAACTCTATTGTCCTGTTGATGGGAATGTGAATTAATACAGTGACTGTGGCATAGTATGGAGGTTCCTCAAAAAGTTAAAAACAGAACTATCTATGAGGGATGTCTGGGTAGCACAGTGGTTTAAATGCTCCATTTCGGCTCAGGTCATGATCTCACGGTTTGTAAATTCAAGCCCCTTCTCAGACTCTGTGCTAACAGCTCAGAGCCTGGACCCTGATTCAGATTCTCTCTCTCTCTCTTTCTCTCTCTCTCAAAATAATAAATAAATATTTAAAAAAATAACTACTCTATGATACAGCATTGCACTCCTAGGTATTTATCCAAAATATGCAAAAATACTAATTCAAAGGGATATAAGCACCCCGATGTTTATAGCAGCAGCATCTGCAATAGCTAAATTATGGAAACAGTCCAAATGTCCATGAATGGATGAATGGATAAAGAAGAAGTGGTATAATACACAGTGGAATATCACTCAGCCTTAAAAAGTATGAAATCTTACCACTTGCAATGATGCGGGTGGAGCTAGAGAGTATTATGCTAAATGAAACAAGTCAGAGAAAGAAAAATAACGTACGATTTCACTTACATGTGGAATTGAAGAAACAAAACAAAAGATTATAGGGGAAAAATGAAAGAGAAAACCCATGAAGCAGACTCTTATCTATAGAGAACAAATTGGTGGTTACAAGAGGGGAAGTGGGTTGGGGGAGATGGGTTAAATAAATGATGGGGATTAAAGAGTGCACCTGTTGTAATGAGCACAGTGTATTATATGGAAGTTGATAGATATATATTTATTATCCTTTCATTACCAGTTTGGTGATTGTTTCTGAAGATGTTTTCTAATCTTTTCTTGCCTTTCTCTAATGACTTGTTCATTTTCTTTACTCATATATTTATATTTGTTTCTGTTTATGCTTTGCATATGTATTAGTGGTTTTGATATATGGTTACCATTAGGTTTGTAAAACATCTTCTACAATATCAGTGTATGTTAAATGGATGTCTTTTAAGTTTGAACCCATTCTTTACTCCTCTCTTTGCCATTTTAGGTAAATGGTGTCACATTTACCATCCTGTGATTCTGTGAGTTTCTTGCCTGGTTATTTTACAAGACATTGACTTTTTTACTGCTTTGTGTCTTCCACATTAATACTGTCAATTTTTGTCTTTACTTTCCACTCTAAGGGTCCCCTTTATTATTTCTTTTATGGTTTGTTTAGTGGCAGGAACTCCTGTAGTTTTTGTTTCTCTGGGACACTATTTCTCCTATTGTGAATAATAGCCTTGCTGGATAAGGAATTCTTAGTTGCATATTTTTCCCATCCAGCACTTTGACTATATCTTGCCACTCCCTTCTAGCTTGCCACATTTCTGCTGAAAAACCCCTGATAGCCTTATGGAGATCTCCCTGTACGTAACTGTCCTTTTTTTGTCTTGATGCCTTAATTTTTTCCTTTATCAATATATTTTGTCATTTTAATTACAATATTTCATGGTGTAGATCTGATCTTTTTTATTTTATTGGGTTTTTCTGTGCCTCCTGGATTTCAATATCTCTTTCCTTTGCCAGATTAGGAAAATTTTCAACTACTATTTCTTCAAATAAATTTTCTACCCTCTTTTCTCTCTCTTCTTCTTATAGGACTCCTATAATGGGAATGTTAATATGTTTGACAGAGTCAATGGGTTCCCTAAGTCTATTCTCATTTGGCATAATTCTTTTTTTCCCCTCTCTCTGAGTACTTCCCATTACTTTGTTTTCTAGGTCACTCATTCATTCCTCTGCTTATTCCAGCCTGCTGTTCATTCCATAAAGTGCGTTTCTTGTTTCATTTATTGTGACCTCACTATGTTATTCCTATCTCTGTGTTAAGGGTTTCACTCATACCTTCCACGCTTCTCAAGTTCAGTGAATATTATTATGGTAATTACTTTAAATTCTCAATCAGGCATGTTACTTGTATCTGTTTTGCTTAAGTCTCTGACTACAATCCTTGTCCTGCTCTTTTGTTTGGGCCAAATTCCTCTGTGTTCTCATTTTGTCTAAGTTTCTCTGTTAACAAAGTCAGCCAGGTCTCCTGTTTTTTTAATGTAATGGCTCTATGAAGAAGAGATCCTTTAATACTCAGCAGTGTAGTGTGCCTTATTCTTCAGAGCCTGGGGCTTCAGGAAGAGTCTCTTCTTTGTCCTCTCTCTCTTTTGTCCTGGCTGCTTTATACTTTAGGCCAGTCATTTGCAGAGGCACTCTTTTCCTATCGTGGGTAGTGTTTTGTCCTTGTGCTGAATATGGTGAGTTTTAGATAGTTGTGCTCTGCTCAGCTTGTGAAATGACATCTGTTGCTACCACTGCAAGAATTGAGGCCCTGCAAAACTCCTGCGTCAGAAGACAGTGTGGGCAAGTGTTTAGGCTTGTCTTCTGTGAGAAGGTGTCTGCTGAGTTGGGAATGAGGCAAACATGACTGGGAAGTAGTTCCACCAGAGAATAGGGGTGCAGGGCTTGTAGTAAGCAAATTATGTACAGAGTGTTACTGGTGGCATTGTTTTTTTTACAGTTGGTCCTGTGTTTATGTTGAAGAGTAGGGGAAGAGAAATGGTGCCTGCAAGTTCCTCTGTTCTTAGAGGATTTTCTTCATAAATACTTCCTCTCTAGGACAGGTTCTGACATGAATAATTAATTTCCCTACTGTGTGTCCCAGACACTCTTCAGATCACTGTTTCACTGTGGTTTGTCCTTGGTTGTTTGCCCTACCTTCTCTCCATGAGCAGTCCCAATGCTTCTAGGCTCTTCCCAAGCCAAGCACACTGATATTTAGAACTATAGCCTTTAAGCCTTCTGGCTGCAAAAACACAAAATTCAGTGCCTATTGCTCTGTAAGCCAATTGCTTTGGGGATTCACTTTCCCCTTGCAACTTTCCTGTGTGTTAGTCTGTCTGTGACCTGTCTCAGACTGGAGCTCCCTCCCCAACACAATGACCAAGATATGTTTCTTTCCCACATCTCAGCCTTCAGTGTAACCTCTTCTCTACCTTTAGTTATGGAATTTTTTTCTCCCAGTTTGCAGATCAAAATCTGGAATGTTTAATATAATTTTATAGTGATTTGGTTGTATTTGTGGGTTGAGGGAACTAGGATCCTCCTACTCTGCCACCATCTTCCTTTCCCCTAGATCAATATTTTTTTTAAAAAATAGTTTATTATCATGTTGGTTTCCATATAACACCCAGTGCTCATCCCCACAAGTACCCTCCTCCATGCCCATCACCCTTTTCCCCTCCCCCCACCCCATCTGCCCCATTTGTTCTCGGCATTCATTTGTAATAAAAATTCAGCAGATTTTATATGCTAAAATAAATGCTAAATATCAAAGACAGTAGAAGAATAATGTAAAAATCACATAAATATTCTTGTATTCGTTACATAGAAAGTGATAATAGTAGGGAATATTAGGCTAATAAATATACTGCTAAAACCAATGTGGTTGTTTCATTTAACTTTTATATATGACTATTCAAAAATTTACAATTCCATATATAGGTCATATATATATTTACTGGATAGCCCTGCCAAGTAGTATTTATCTGGGTACCCTTTTTTATATTTTTAAAATGTTTCATTTATTTCTGAGACACACAGAGAGAGAGAGGCAGAGACAGAAAGAGCAAGAGAGAGAGAGTGAGCAAGAGAGTGAGCAAGGGAGGGTCAGAGAGAGAGGAAGATACAGAATCTGAAACAGGCTCCAGTCTCTGAGTTGGCAGTTAGCACAGAGCCTGACACAGGCCTCGAACCCATGAACCATGAGATCATGACCTGAGCCGAAGTCAGAGGCTTAACCGACTGAGCCACCCAGGTGTATCTGGGCACACTTTTATCTTTCTGTCCCAGTGATATTTTTATATGTCAGCAACAGTAGACAGTATATTGATTAGACCACTAGTCCGTTTTCATCCAATCATTCTTGAAACCACTTAAAGCTTCTGTAGAACTAACCCAATTTAAAAATTATGCTCATCTCACTGGGTGTTATATGGGAACCAACTTGACAATAAACTATTTGTATAAATAAATAAATAAATAAAATAAAAAAATAAATAAAAATAAAAATTATGCTCATCTGAATAGGTTTTGCAATTATCTGATGCATAAACTACTGTATAATCAACTACTGACAGCTATCTCAAAAGGAAATTTTTGTTTTCTGAAACCTGTCCTGCAACACCATTTTCCTGATTAAGTGATTCAGGACTTATGCTTTCTGATTCCTTGGAATACACTAAGCCCTTCATTTCTTGCACTCGTTAACCAGGTTATGTTAATTTCTTGCAGCTCATGATACAATTGTTTTTTAAAAATTAATATTGACTTGTACACTGGTTTCTGTAGCTTCATTATAGTCACTAACAATATTGTTTCCTTAAGTTTAACTGAACATGTAAAAGAGAACCCAGTCAATTGTCTCATTTGCCACCAGGTAAGAGTGAATTAGTATCCTAATTCTGTAAGGCCCCAATATAAGAATTGGATAATACTGAGTTTCACAAAAATTCATTTAAAAATTTATCTAAAGTTTAATATATAGTGAAATTTTACACACAGTTTATGAAATTTTACTACACAAAATATATCTATCACAATCTCTTAAGTTCATTATGAAATTTAATGCTGTGCTTATATGGAGTGAGCCTCATGACTTTGGAGGGTCATCATCTTCCTCTCTCATGATGCTAATTCCCCAAACCCAGAACTCATGTAAACTTGCTTTCCAGCCACATAGCAAAGGGACCTAGAGCAAATCTGGCTGTGCATTTGGTTGTTAATATTAAGTGACTCAATCTAGAAAGCCCCCTGATATCCAGTTCCTTAGTTCATGTTGCTGAATCATTGTCTGTCTTATCCTAGAATATCAGGAAAAATAGTTAAATTACACGATCATTTTCAGTTTGCACTCCATTCTGCTTATGTTTTGATAAAATGGCTCCTAAGATGAGGGACTACTGTATTCTACTTATTTACTTGCTAGATTTTCTAGTGATAAATGTGAAGCTCAGAGAGTTGTTAGTAAGTATTCAAAAGAAATGCTTTGAGGGGCACATGAGTGGCTCATTTGGTTAAGCGTCTGACTCCTGGTTTCGGCTCCGGTCATGACCTCATAGTCATGAGATAGAGCCCCACATCAGGCTCTGTACTGAGTACTGAATATGGAGCCTGGTTGGAATTCTCTTTCTTCCTTTCTCTCTTTCTCTCTCTATGCTCCTCCCCTATTTATTCTCTCTCTCTCTCTCTTTCATTAAGTAAACATTTTTTAAAAAACTAATGTTAAAAAAATGAATGCTGTTTAACTCTGTAAACAGACTATGTAAGGGCACAATTTTTAGTCTATCTCTAAAATTATTTCAGAATAAAGTAAGAACAGGGGAGCATGGGTGGCTCAGTTAAGAGTCCGACTTTGGCTCAAGTCATGATCTCACAGTTCATGGGTTCAAGCCCCGCATCTGGCTCTGTGCTGACAGCTAGCTCAGAGCCTGGAGCCTGTTTTAGATTCTGTGTCTCTATCTCTCTCTGACCCTCCCCTACTCACAGGAGACCCTCCTTCTCTCTCTCTCTCTCTCTCAGAAATAAGTAAAATATTTTTTAAAAATTTAAAAAAGAATAAAGTAAGAACATGACAAAATTGTAAATATGGGTTTTGTAAACATTAATATTTACGGGTAAAACTAAGTCATCAATCTTGAATGCAATGAATACACCAATCCTGAATGTAATTAACATATATATGTTTATATAAGTTTAATATAATAAATATTATGTGTGTATAGTAATGAAATATACATTTTTAGTACAGTGAGCATATTTTACTATTTTACCTTCACATAATAGTACTTTCTAATATTCATAAAGGAAAAAATTAGTAAGATTTTCCTGAAGTCAGACAGTTTGGTTAGGAGCACCATAACAGCAAAACATGTTCTTTGTTTCTGTCCTTTCCTCTTTCAAAATTAAAAATGTATTTGTATGCAAATTAAAGTAGCTATATAGGATTTGTGTGATCCACTATCATACCAAGGAACTTAGGAGAAGTTTTCTCCACCTGTGCTTTGGGTAATAGGCAGACTTCGGTAGAGACTGTGGAGCTTGCAAGTCCCTGTGAAAATGTTCTAAGCTCTCTCATCTATGGTCTAGAAACATCTAAAGATCACTATATTGGGAAGATACCAACAGAAAAGTTCCATTACACACACACACACACACACACACACATATTCCAAATTCCATATAATATATATGCATTCATATATATGTATATATATTTTGTATATATGCATATACATGTGTGTGGGTACAGCTAAACTAGCCAGCTATTGTTTTCCTATGCGGAAAGTAAAAGTAGTGAGGGCCTAATTCCCAGCTGTATAGGATGCTACTAAAGAAACTCACTTATCTCCCATAACATCCAAAACATTAAACAGATAGTTTTATGACTGGGGAAGGGGGGAGAAGATCAGGAGGAGGCAGGTAATCACAGTAGAATCCATTAATAGGATGTGACTCCTGCTGAATATATTCTGGATTCCAACAGGAAGCCCACCCACAAGTTACTGGAAAAACCTTGTCCCAAGCTCTCCAACTGGCCTCAGGCTTCCTCAAGAGCCCAAGTACCAAAACACCATGTCTCCCCATTTTATGGCCAGCACCATAGTGAGAAGCAGTATGTGCAGAAAATAGTTTAGAGTCTACAGACAAAGGGGTTATCACAAAACTTGAACTGTGGCACCACTCTCAGGAAAACAAAAGACACTTTATCAGCAGATGGTCTGTGGTGCTATAGTTTGACAGAAGATATATAAACCCTAATAATTCTGCCAAAAGAGGGAGCAGGAAACATGGAGAAGTTGTGTCGGTATAAGGTCCAAGAAAGTTTCAGAATTTACAATAGTACTGACAATAGGTCCATCTCATTTAGATGCAATTTACAAAGACTGAAGGAGGTGATTGCTACTTCACTTATGAAAGCTGAAACACAAAATTCCAGTAAAACAAAAAGTCACAGAAACATAACATAACAGGAAAACACAATAATCCTCCAGTAACCAAACCCGAAATGATAGAGGTCTGTAATTTACCAGATAAAGGTTTTAAAATAGCTGTGTTAAAGAAACTCAATGAGATACAAGAGAGTGGAATTTCAATGAAATCAGAGGAAAACAATACATGAGAAGAAAGAAAATGAATTCAAGAGATGATAATGATAATAATAATAGTAATAATAATAATAATAAACCAAACAAATTCTGGAGCCAGAAAATTTAGTGAATAAAGTGAAAAATGCAATAGAAAGCATCAAAAACAGAGTAGCTCAAGCATAAGAAATAATCAGAGTTAAAGATAGAAACTATATAGTAACTCAGTCAAAGGATAACAACAACAACAAAAGAATTTAAGAGTAAGTGAAGAAAACTTAGGTGATCTATAGGATTTTATCATCAATAGGATTTATTTTTTACATCTCCATACAAAGCGTTGTGCATGAACGTTAACAAAGCTTTATTTTTAATAGCCCCAAATTGGAAATAAGCCAAATGTGAATAACCATAACAGGTGAATAAACTGTGGTCTCCCCATACCACGGAATAGGACTCTACCATAAAAAAAGAATGAAATATGGACACAAACAACAATCTGGATGAATTTCAAAATGAAAGAAAGTCAAAGAGCAGGACCAAAAAATAATATATACTACAGGATTCTACTTAGTTAAAACTCTAGAAAATCCAAACTCCTCTACAGTGACAGAAAGCAGATTAGTGGTTAGCAGGGGTGGGGAATGGGAGAGGAAGACTGTAAAGGTGCAGGAGGAGATTTTGGCAGTAATGGTTATGTTCAGAAACTGGATTGTGATGATGGTTTCACAGGTGTGTAAAACTGTCAAAATTTATCCAAGTGTAAACTTTTAATGTGCATTTATTTTCTACTAAAAATAAAGCAAGGTGTTCTGTTAGGGACAGACAGCAATGCAAGCAGAAACTTATGCATCAGGATTTGGAGTCTTTCTCTCAAACTTTTATCAAAATAAGAAATATTAATTTAGAAATGCACAGAAGTACATAAACCCAAGGTGATAGAGGTCTGTAATTTACCAGATAAAGGTTTTATAATAGCTGTGTTAAAGAAACTCAATGAGATACAAGAAAAGAGAATGAGATTTCAATGAAATCAGAAAAAAACAATACATGACACTGGGTGTTATATGGAAACCAACTTGACAATAAACGATTTGTAAAAAAGAAAGAAAGAAAGAAAACATTTAAAAAAAAAGAAAAAACAGTACATGAGACGAAAGAAAATTAATTCAAGAGATAATAATGATGATAATAATAATAATAACCCAAACAAATTCTGGAGCTTGAAAATGTAATGAATAAAATGAAAATTGCAATAGACAGCATCAAAAACAGAGTAGCTCAAGCATAAGAAATAATCAGAGTTAAAGATAGAAACTATATAGTAACTCAAAGGATAACAAAGAAAAAAGAATTTAAAATAAGTGAAGAAAACTTAGGTGATCTGTAGGATTTTATCAAATAAACGATATCCAAATAATTTGGATGCCAGATGAAGAGAGGAAGAAGAGGGTAGAAAGTCTCTTTAAAGAAACAATAGCTGCGAACATCTCAAACCAGGGAAGAGCTTAGATATTTAAGTTCATGGACTGAGTAGTTCATTTCATTAATTCAATATGAAGTGATATTTTCTAGGGGAGCCTGGGTGGCTCAGTTGGTTAATTAAACACTTAATTTTAGTTCAGGTTATGTTCTCACAGTTCTCACAGTTCAAGCCTTGTGTCAGGCTCTGCACAGACAGCATGGAGCCTGCTTGGGATTCTTTGTCTAATCCCTCTCTCTCCATCTCTCCTGCTCAAGATCTCTCCCTCTCTCTCCAATCCCTCTCTCGAACATAAATCAACATTAAAAAAATAAAATGATCTTCTCTAAAATACATTATAGTAAAACTGCCAAAATTCAAAAATAAAGTGAGAATTTTAAAAGCATCAAGAGAAAAAATATAACCTACAAAGGAGCTCCCATAGACTATCGATAGATTTCTCAACAGAAAGTTATAGGCCAGGAGATAATTGGATAATATATTCGACATGTTGAAAAAATATATTGTCTTTCAAGAATACTATATCCAGCAAAGTTATACCTTAAAAGTAAAGGAGAAATAAAAACTTGCCCAGAGAAACAAAAACTTATTTAGTTCAGCATCACTAGACCTGCCTTACAAGAAATGCCAAAAAGAGTTTTTCAAAATAAAAAAAAAAAAAAGATGTCAGTTAGTAACATTAAAACATATGAAAAATATGGGGTGCCTGGGTGGCTTAGTCGGTTAAGCGTCCGACTTTCGCTTAGGTCATGATCTCCCGGTTCTTGGGTTCGAGCCTCGCATCGGGCTCTGTGCTGACTGCCAGCTCAGAGCCTACAGCCTATTTCAGAGTCTGTGTCTCCCTCTCTCTCTGACCCTCCCCTGCTCACGCCGTCTCTCTCTCTCTCTCTCCTAGAAATAAATAAAAATATTAAAAAAAAAACATATGAAAAATACAACACTTTGTTAAAGGCAAATATATAGCCAAACTCATAAAACTCAAAAACCATATTATGATTAAGTGTTAACATTTAACTGAAGTGTAATGGTTAAAGGATAATAGTATTAAAATAATTATAAACTATAATTTGTTCTTAAATATACAATAAATAAGAGGTAAATAAATTGTGATTTAGATTATTTATATTATGGAAATCATGGAATAAAAGAGTTGAGTTTTTGTATACAAATAAAATTAAGTTGCTGTTAGTGTAAAATATATTTATATCTAGAAAATATTTTATATAAGCCATATAAAAGCCACAGAGNTATATGGAAAACAACTTGACAATAAACTATTTTAAAAATCCCATGAAAAAAAAAGATTTACAATTGATAAAGTGAATCAGAGGATACCACAGCAATAAATCACTGATTCGCTAAGGAAAGCACTAAGAGAAAAAAAAGAAACACACAAAGTACAAAAGAACCAGAAAGCTACAAGTCTTCTCTTATCAATAGTTACTCTAATCAAATTAGTTGAATTCTTTAATCTAAAGACACAGAGTGGCTGGATAATTAAAAATAAAACAAGATCCTGGGGCACCTGGGTGGCTCAGTCGGTTAAGCGTCCAACTTCAGCTCAGGTCATGATCTCCCAGTTTGTGAGTTTGAGCCCCGCGTCAGGCTCTGTGCTGACCGTTCAGAGCCTGGAGCCTACTTCGGATTCTGTGTCCCGCACCCTCTACCCCTCCTCCGTTCATACACATAGTTGTCTCTCTCTCTCTCTCAAAAATAAACATTAAAATAATTAAACAAACAAACAAGATCCAACTATATGTTGCCAACAAGAGGTTCACTTCACCTTTAAAACCACAGCGTCAGGGCAAGTGATGGAAAAATATATTCCAAGCAAGTGTAAATCAAAAGAAAGTAGGGGCGCCTGGGTGGCTCAGTCAGTTAAGCATCCAACTTCGGCTCAGGTCATGATCTCACGGTTCGTAGGTTCGAGCCCCGCGTCGGGCTCTGTGCTGACAGCTCAGAGCCTGGAGCCTGTTTCAGATTCTGTGTCTCCCTCTCTCTCTGACCCTCCCCTGCTCACGCTGTCTCTCTCTCTCAGAAATAAATAAAAAACATTTAAAAAAAGAAAAAAAGAAAAGAAAGTGAAGGCTAGCTACAATTATATCAAATTAGACTTTAACTCAAAAATAGTAAAAAAGAAAAAAAAGGAAGGTCATTATTTAATAATAAAAATGTTAAATCATCAAAAGGCTATTAACAATTATAACTATATGTACACTCAACATTAGAAAATATATATTTTCTGATCGGAAGGGAGAGATATATAATAAAATAGTAGTGGACTTCAATATTAGACTTTAACTGATAAACTACCAGTCAGAAAATAATAAAGGGGATTTGGAATTTGAACCATACTTTAGACCAAATGGACTAGAGAGACATATGTAGAATATTTCATTCAACAAAAGAATACACAGTCATCTCAAATGAATATGAAACATTCTGTAGTCTAGATCTTAAGATATGAATCAAAATGGATATTAGCAATGAACCACCAGAATCTACCCCAAAACCATGATCACACTTTACACACTGTATATTAGACAATTTGACAATAAATTATATTTTAAAAAATAGATATTAGCAAATTTAAGATTGATATTATACCAAGTGTCTCCAACCATAATGATATAAAACTAGAAATCAACAAGGAGGAGAAACCTGAAAAATCACAAATATGTAGACTATAAATAAGATGCCCAAACAAAAAATAAGTGAAAGAATAAATCAAAAGGGAAATAAAGAATATCGTACAACAAATTAAAATGGAAGCTCGACATATCAAAACCTAGTGGATGCTGTCAAAGCAGTTGTAAGAGGAAAGTTTAGAGTGATATGTAAATATGCTAAGAACTAAAAATTATCCCAGGGGTTCCTGTGTGACTCAGTCAGTTAAGTATATGACTCTTGGCTTCGGCCCAGGTCATGATCTCATGGTTTGTGAGATTGAGCCCTATGTTGGACTCCGTGCTAACAGCGTGGAGCCTGCTTGGGATTCCCTCTCTCCCTCTGTCTCTGTCCCTGTCCTGTTCTCTCTCTCTCTCTCATTCTCTCTCTCTCTTTCTCTCTCTCTCCCTCTTTCTCACATTCAAAATAAAGAAATAAACATTAAAAAAGGAAGAAATAGAAAAGATACCAAACAATGTAACTTTAAACTTGAAGCAACTAAACAAAGAACAAGGTCCAAATTTAGCAGTTAGAAGAAAATAACAAAGATCAAAGGTGAAATAAATGCAATAGAGATAAAGAGAAAATGAAAACACTAACAACAATAAGAGCCTTTATTTTTTTAAATAAGCGGAAATGGAAAATGTTTAACTACACTAATAAAAATGAGAAAAGACATGAAGAAAATTAGAAATTAAATAAGAGACCTTACAAGTGATACCAGAGAAATACATGAAGTCATAAGATAATATTATAAACAAATGTATGTCAACAAATGTTATAACCTAGAAAAATGGGTACGTTTTTAAAAACATACACTTGAGCACCACTGAATCATGAAGAAATAGGAAATATGAAAGAACTAATAATGAGTAAGGTGACTAAAACAGTAATCAAAAACCTCCAGACAAAAGAATCCAAGAACCAGTTGTTTTATCTGGTTTATTATACCAAACATTTAAAGAAGAGTTAATATCAATCCTTCTCAAACACAACAGAGCAGGGTGCACTCTCAAACTGATTCTAAAAGGGCAGGATTACTCTAATACCAAAGCCAGATAAAGATACTAAACAAACAACAACAACAATTATAGATCAAAATCATTGATGAAAAAATGAAAAAAATTTTTAAAAAATACCAGAAAACAGAATTCAACAGCATATTAAACGAATCAATACCATGATCAATAATATTTATCACTGTGATGCAAGGATGGTTTGCATTTGATAAACAAATCACAATATTTGATGTTCCACACTAATTTTATAAAATAGAATGATATCATCATCTCAACAGAGACAGAAGAAAATATTGATAAAATACATGTTCTTTTCATTATAAAAGCTCTGAACAAATTGGATATATAAGGAAAATAATTCAACATAATAAAGAACATATATGACAAACGTATAGCTAAAATCTTATCCATGAAGAAACATTGAACGCTTTTCCTCTAAGATCAGATAGAAGACAATTGTGCCCACTCTGAACATTCTCATTTGACTACTACTGGAAGTCCTACCTAGAGCAATTTAAGGCCTCTAAATTGGAAAAGAAAATTTAAAATTGTTATTTGTAGGTGATATAATCATATATAGAGAAAATCCTAAATTCTCACCAAAAATATTGGAGGTAATGAATAAATTCAGTAATGTATTATTTAAATTCATGTGTTATATATTGATGTATTAATACATTTCAGGATGTAACATCAACATATAGAAATTGGGCGCATATCTATATATTAACAATAAAATATGTGAAAAAGGAATAAAGAAAATAATACTATTCACAATAATAACAAAAACAATAAAATACTTGGAAATAAATATAACCAAGGTAGTTAAAGATAAGTACACTGAAAACTACATGACTTTGGTGACATAAATTGAAGAAGACACACACAAATGAAAAAACATATAATCCAATTAATAATGGGCAGAGGACCTGGGGTGCCTGGGTTGCTCAGTCAGTTAGGCATCCAAGACTTGATTTTGGCTCAGGTACTGATCTCAGTTTTGTGGAGTTGGGCACCGCATTGGGCTCTGCATTGACAGTGTGCAGCCTGCTTGGGATTCTCTTTCTCCCTCTCTCTCTTCCCCTGCCTCGCTTAGGCTTTCTCTCTCTCTTTGTCAATATAAACAAATAAACTTAAAAAAATAAATGGGCAGAGGACCTTAACGGATGTTGAATCTTCTAATCACCAAAAATAAGTGACAATTATGTGATGTGATTAGATATGTCAGCTGACTCTACAGTGGTAATCACATAGTAATAGATAATTTAGTTATTAAGTTATTTAGTAATATATAATAATATAAATCACTGAATCAAAACATTACATATCTTAAATTTATACAATGATATATGTAAATTTTAGCTAAATGAACTTGGGAAAACAAGCAAAAAAACCCAAGTAATTTATATTGCACTATACTCTGATAGAAATATAAGTACCAAACTTCAAGTAGAAAACATTTAATTTATAGTAATATATTGGATTATTAATTAGAATTATAACTCTATATTTATACAAAAATCTAATAAAGTTTATTTATATGATAAACACCTGTTATAGTCAAAAACTATGACAAGTACTGTATTCAAACTGGTGAATCTTACAGAACTTTATTTCCACTGAACTAAATGGAGTTTAGGGATCTTGATGAGTTGACACACATGAAATACTCAGAATTATGCCTAGCATATTGAATATGCTGTATAAGAGTTTGATATTAGTATTGATTTTTCTTATAATGGATATTCATATTTACAACTTTGTTAATATTTGATTGGCACATATTAATATCCAAATATCCACAAGTGTTTTAGTGGAGTCATGGCTGTTATCTATACTAGGAGGTTTTCATATACGAATAGTGAATAGACCACCTATTTGTTAGTGAAAAAAAGAGTTTGCATTTTACCATCAGACATTTGTATCATAATTATGGAATGATATATTTTATTCTTGAAACAATTGTATTCAATACCCCATGATATATCCTTTCAGTAATATAAAGATATAAATTAATGTTACAAAATCCTATAATTGGTAAAAAGTCCTGTACATTGTTAGCATTGTGATTATTAGTAAGGTTTTGATTACTAAAATAGAGTTATCATAAAATACACATAAAACTTAGTATTAGTGACATTGGATACATACACAATGTTGTACAAATATCACCACTATGTAGTTCAGAACATTTTGTTAATTCCAACATGAGACTGTGTACCCATTAAAAAATCAGTCCTTTATTTCCCCTCCATACATCCCCTAGCAACCATTAATCTGCTTTCTGATTCTATGATGTTGCCTATTCTGTATATTCATATAAAAATGGAATCAAGTGGTCTTTTATCTTTCACTCTGTGTCATTTTTTAAGGTTTACCTATGTTGTAGCATGTAAAAATAGTGGACTTCTTTTTATGATTGAATAATATTCCATTGTATGATAATACCATCTTTTTATGCATTTATCAATTGATAAGTAATTTGACTGTTTCAAACTTCTGGCAAAAGTGAATAATGCTATTTGGAATGTTCATGTAAAAATTTGGTTTGAACATGATCTATTCACTTCATTGATAGTGTCCTATGCTTTAAAAATTTTATTTTGAGGGACACTTGGGTGGCTCAGTTGGTTAAACATCTGACTCTTGATTTTGGCTCAGATCATTACCTCATGGTTCATGAGATCCAGCACCATGTCAGGGTCTGTGCTGATAACGTGGAGCCTGCTTGGGATTCTCTCTCTCCCTCTGCCTCTCTCTTTCTTTCTCTGTCTGTCTCCAAATAAATAAACTTTAAAGAAAAATATTTTTGTATTTGTTTGATTGTTTATATCTCATTATGATTAACATACAGTCTTATTTTAATATGGAGGGCACTTATGATGAGCACTGGGTATTGTATGTGATGAATCACTAAATTCTACACCTGAAACTAATATTACACTGTATGTTAACTAACTGGAATTTAAATAAATCTTGAAAAAGAAAATAAAATACACTAATGTACAATTTAATGATTCAACAGTTTTATATATTTCTCAATGCTCATCAAAATAAGTGTTCTCTTAATCCCCTTTTTCTGTTTCATCCATTTCCTCCTGTGTACCCTCCAGCATCTGTTTTCGTTTTATTCTTCTTTTTGATTTCTTTGTTCATTTGTTTCTTAAATTTCACATAGGAATGAAATTATATGGTTGTCTTTCTCTGACTGACTTATTTCACTTAGCATTATATCCTTCTAGGATCATCTATGTCATATCAAATGGCAAGATTTCATTTATTCATGGCAGAATAATATTTGAGAGAGAAGAGTGTGTGTGTGTGTGTGTGTACCACTTCTTTATGTATTCATCTATCAGTGTGGTGGCTTCCACATCTTGGTTATTGTAAATAATACTCAATAAACTTAAGGGTGCATATACTTCTTCAAATCAGTGTTTTAAAGCTATATTGTTTTACTGTTTACATTTTCTTTGGATAATTATCCAGTGGTGGAATTACAAAATCATACAGCACTTCCACTTTTAATATATTAAGAACCCTACATTATGCTTTCCATGGTGCCTGAACTAATTTGCATTCATACTAAAGATGCATAAGGGTTCCTTTTTCCACGTTTTTATCAACATACTTGTTATTTTTCTCCCCGCACCATACTTGTCATTTTGTGTGTGTGTGTGTTTACTTTTAGCCATTTTACAGCAGGTGTGTAGTGTAATCTCATTATGGTTTTAACTTTCATTTTTCTGATAGCTTGTAATGATGAGCATCTTTTCATGTGTTTGTTTGCCATCTGTATGTTTTATTTAAAAATATGTCTATTCAGGTCCTCTGCTTATTTTTAATTGGATTATTATTATAATTACTATAATTATTATTTTGTGTGTGGAGTTGAGTTGTTTATGTTCTTCATGTATCTTGATATTAATCCCTCATGAATATATCATTTGTAAATATCTTCTTTTCAGTAGGTTGCCTGTGCTTTGTTGATGGTTTCCTTCACTGTGCAAAAGCTTTTATTTTGATTTTGCCTGAATAGTTTAGTTTTGCTTTTTTTTTTTTTTACCTTTTGCCTGAGGAGACATGTTCAGAAAAATGTTTCTTAGGCTGATACCAAAGAACTTACTGATTCTGTTCTCTTCTAGGATTTTTATGGTTTCCCATTTAGGACTCACATTTAGATCTTTAATCCATTTTGAGTTTATTTTTGAATAAACTGTAAGGAAGTGGTCCAGCCTCACTCTTTTTAATATAACTGTCCACTTTCCCCAACACCATTTGTTAATGAGACTGTCTTTCCCCCATTGTACATTCTTGTCATATATTAATAACAAGGATTTATTACTGGGATCCCTTTTCTATTCATTGATCAATGTGTCTATTTTTCTTCCAGCACCATACTGCTTTGATTACTACACTTTTGCAGTATATTTTGAAGTCTGAGATTGTAATACACCCAGCTTTGTTCTCTCTCAAGATTTCTTTGACTATTAAAGATTTTTCTGTGGCTGCATACAAATGTTAGGATTATTTTTTCTAGTTTAATATAAAAAAGGTATTGGCATTTTGATAGAGATTTCTTTAAATATGAATATTTCTTCTATATATTTAATGTAATCCATATCAAAATACCAGCAACACATTTCATAGAACTAGAAGAAATAGTCCTAAAATATGTGTGGAGCCACAAAAGACCCCAAAAAGCAAGTGCAGCCATGAAAAAGAAAAACAAAGCTGGAGCTATCACAATTGCAGACTTCAATTTATATTATAAAGCTCTAATGATCAAAATGGTATAGTACTAGCAGAAAAATAGGCACATAGATCAATGGAACAGAAGAAAAAACGTAGAAATTAACCCACCACTACCTGGTCAATTAATACTTCACAAAACAGTAAAGAATATCCAATGGGAAAAAGGCAGTCTCTTCATCAAATGGTGGTGGAAAAGCTGTAGAACAATATGCAAAAGAAAGAAACTGTACCACGTAATCATACCATATACAAAAATAAATTCAAAATAATTTACATACATAAATATGTCATGAAATTATAAAAATTCTAGAAAACACAGACAGTAACCTAATTGACATGGGCTGCAGCAGTTTTTTTCTAGATATGTCTCCTGAGGCAAAGAAAACCAAAACAAAAAATAAACTATTGGGACGACATGAAAATAAAAAGCTTAAACAAAGGAAAGGAAAAAAATCAACAAAACTAAAAGACAACCTACAGAATAGGAGAATAAAATTGCAAGTGACATATCTGATAAAGGATTAGTATCCAAAATATATCAAGAACAAACAATACTCACCATTGCAAAAACAAATAATCCAATTAAAAATGGACAGATGACATAAATAGTCTTTTTTTTCCCAAAAAAGTCATACAGAAGGACAAGAGACACATTAAAAGATACTCAATACTGATCCTTAAGGAAAATCAAATTAAAACTACAATGAGATATCACCTCACACATGTCAGAATAGTTAAAATCAACAATAGAAACAACAGATATTAGATCAAGGATGCGGAGAAAGGAGAACATTCTTGCACTTTGGTGGGAGTGCAAACTGGTGCATCCACTATGGAGTTTCCTCAAGAAGTTAAAAATAGAACCACCCCATGATCCAGCAATTGCAGTACTAGGTATTTACCAAAGGAATATAAAAATGTTCAAAGGAATACATGCTCTTCAATTTTTGTACCTGTATTATTTACAATAGCCAAACTATGGAAACAGCCCAAGTGTTCATTGACTGATGAATGCATAAAGAATAAATGGTGTGTGTATATATACAATGAAATATTACTCAGGTATAAAAAAAATGAAATCCTTCTTTTGCAATGAATGATATGGTTGGAGCTAGAGAGTATAATGTTAAATGAAATAAGTCAGTCAGAGAAAGACTAATTCCATATAATTCATTCATGTGGGATTTAGGGAACAAATCAAATAGTTGTAGGGGGGAAATAGGCAAACCAAAAAACAGAGGATTTAATATAGAAAATAAACTGATGGTTACCAGAGGGTAGATGAGTGGGGGTATGGGCTAAATAGGTTATGAGGATTAAGAAGTGCACTTTTTGTGATGAGCACTAGTTATTGCATGTGTTGCTGTAGATTCCTTAGTGGACTTCTGAATTCTCCCAGAGTTGTTTTGTTCATATATGGTAATTGTTTTGGAGGAAAAGGGGGAAAATATGAGGTTTAGGATCTACTCCACCAACTTGCTGATGTTAACCCTCTATAAACACATTATTATTTTATGACTTCCATTCACACATATACATGTTAACTGCTCAGGTTCATTTCCTTAGTTTACAAGAATTTACTTGTCTTTATGATATAATGCACACTCCTTCATACTCCAAGTGAGCATAGGGATAAAGTCATGAAGTGTAAGCTGAGAATAGTAATTGAAACACAACGAAAAATTGACATTCAAAATTAAACAAAGATATGAAGGGAGAAATAGTAACACAATAATAGTAGGGAAGATCAATGCCCCATATTCAACAATGGATAGCTTATCCATACAGAAAATCAATAAGGACAGTTTGATTTGACATTTGAACTACATAGAATGAAAAGACCTAAAAGACATAATACAGAGGGCTCTATCCCACAGTAATAGAATATATATTAGTCTCAGGCACATCTAAAACATTCCCCAGCATAGACCATATATTAGGCCAAAATATAAGTCTTACAAATTTCAAGAAGATTAAATTACATAAAATATCTTTTCTTACCCAATGGTATGAAACAAAGTCAATAACAGAAGGAAAAATGGAAAATTCACAGATATGTAGAGATTTAAAAACATGCCCTTGAACAAGCAATCGTCAGAAAAATGTTTAAAAAGAAATTTAAAAATATATTTTATTTGTATTTCCCTGATGATGAGTGAAGCTGAGCATCATTTCATGTGTCTGTTGGCCATCTGGATGTCCTCTTTGGAGAAGTGTCTATTCATGTATTCTGCCCATTTCTGATAGACATTTAGGCTCCTTCCATGATTTGGCTATTGTTGAGAGTGCTGCTACGAACATTGGGGTACAGGTGCCCCTATACATCAGCACTCCTGTATCCCTTGGGTAAATTCCTAGCAGTGCTATTGATGGGTCATAGGAGAGTTCTACTGTTAATTTTATGAGGAACCTCCACACTGTTTTCTATAGGGGATGCACCAGTTTACATTCCCACCAACAGTGTAGGAGGGTGCCCGTTTCTTCACATCCTCGCCAGCATCTAGAGTCTCTTGATTTGTTCGTTTCAGCCACTCTGATGGACGTGAGGTAGTATCTCAGTGTGGTTTTGATTTGTATTGCGCAGATGAGGTGGGACGGTAAGCATCGTTTCTTTTTTTTAATATATATATATATTTATGTTTTATTTANGGTAAGCATCGTTTCCTGTCTGTTGGCCATCTGGATGTCCTCTTTGGAGGTGTCTGTTCATGACTTCCCATTTCTTCACTGGATTGTTTCTTTTTCAGGTGTGGAGTTTGGTGAGTTCCTTATAGATTTTGGATACAAGCCCTTTATCTGCTATGTCATTTGCAACTATCTTTTCCCATTGTTTCCTTTGCTGTGCAGAAGCTTTTTATCTTAATGAAGTCCCAAACGCTTATGTTTGCTCTTGATTCCCTTGCCTTCGGGGATGTGTCAAGTAAGAAATTGCTGCGATTGAGGTCAAGGAGGTTGTTTCCTGCTTTCTTCTCTAGGGTTTTGATGGTTTCCTGTCTCACATTCAGGTCCTTTACCATTTTGAGTTTATTTTTGTGCATGGTGTGAGAAAATGGTCTAGTTTCATTCTTTTGCATGCTGCTGTCCAGTTCTCCCAGCATCATCTGTTAAAGAGGCTGTCTTTTTTCCATTGGATACTTTTTCCCGCTTTGTCAAAGATTAGTTGGTCATACATTTGTGGGTCCATATCTGAGTTCTCTATTCTATTCCATTGGTCTATGTGTCTGTTTTTGTGTCAATACCAAAAATATCTTGAAACAAACAAAAAACAAACAAACAAAAAAAGGAAACACAACATACCTAAATTTATGGGATGGAGTAAAAGAAGTTCATAAAAGGAAATTTATAGTGACTAATATCTGCATTAAAAGAAAATACTGATATCAAATAAACAAACTAACTTTATACCTCAAGGAACTAGAAAAAGTAGAAAAAACTAAGTCCCCAAACAGAAGAAAGAAGGAAATAAATACAGCAGGAAAAATGGAAAAATAGATTGGAAAGCAATAGAAAAGATAAATCAAACCAAGGGTTGTTCTTTCAAAAAGACAAATAAAATTGAAAATCCTTTAGCTAGACTAACCTAAGGGGGGAAATAATGAAATAAATAATACCACAGGAATACAAAGGATCAAAATATTATAAAATATCGTATGTCAACCAATGGGATAACGTAGAAGAAATTAATAAGTTTCTAGAAACATAAAATCAAGCAAGGCCAAATCATTAAAAGTACAATATTAACGCAGAAAGGAGATTTAATCAGTAATTTAAAATCTCCCAACAAAGACAAGATGGGAGTCGGATGTCTTCGCTAGTGAATTTTACCAACCAATTCTTCTTTAAGAAGAATTAATGCCAATCCTCTTAAACTCTTTGAAAAAGAATAGAAAGGGTTTCTTCCAAATTTATTTTACGAGACTAGATTTACTCTGATACCCTGATACCTGTAGTATTCAGATGAGGACACTACAAGAAAAGAAAATTACAGGTCAATATCCCTGCTGAGCATTGATTTAAAAATTCTCAAAAACAGTAGCAAAGTGAATTCAACACCATAGTGAAGTGACAAGACACTATGATCAGTAGAATTTATCCCTAGGATGAAAAGATATTTCAACATATGTAAATCAATAAATGTGATGTGCACATGAAGAAAATGTAGGATAAAAATCATATGATCATTTTAATATATTCAGAAAATACAATACAAATTATTTTTTCAATAGTATCAAATTAAAGATATTTAGGAGTAGTTTACCAAGAAGGTTAAACTTGTACACTGAGAACTATAAAACGTTAATGAAAGAATTCAAATAGGACTCAAATAAATGGAAAGATAGACTCTATTTATGTATTGGGAAAAATTACATTTTTAAAATGTCCATAAATGCCATTTTCTTCTAAAGTTTCAAAGCAATGCTTATCAAAGTTCCAATGGTGTTTTGAAAAAAAAGTAGAATAAATAATATTGAAATTTGTGTGTAAGTCAGAACACCCTTAATAGCTAAAGCAAACTTTAACAATAACAAAGATTTAGGTATTACACTTTCTGATGTCAAACTATATAACAAAGTTATGTTAATTAAAGAGTATAGTACTGCTATAAAATAATTAGACATATAGACCAGTGGAGTATATGAGGGAAACCGGCAATAAGGCAAGCCTACTGTGGTCAAATAATTTATTTTATAAAAACACCGCCAATACATAAGGCAAGAATAGTCTCTTCAATAAATTTTGCTGACAAAAATAAATGTCCAGACTTAGAAAAGTGAAATTAGGGGCACCTGGGTAGCTCAGTCAGTTAAGCATCTCCTCTCAATTTTGGCTCAAGTCATGATCTCATGGTCATGAGATCAAGCCCTATATTGGGCTCCAGGGTGAGCATGGAGCCTGTTTGGGATTCTCTCTTCCTCTCTCTCTCTCTCTGCCCCTCCCTTGCTTGCAGTTTCTGTCTCTCTCTCAAAGATAAATAAATATATTAAACAAAAAACCCTAAATAAATAAATAAATGAAATTAGACCTTTATATAATGCCATGCACAATAATCACCTAAAAATACATTAAAGAATCATATGTTGAAACTATAAAACTCCTAGGAAAAAAAACAACACTGAGGTAAACTCCTTCATATTGTTATCACTTATGATTTTGTAGATCTGATACACACAATACAGACAATAAAAGCAAAAGAAAATAAGTAGGGCTACATCCAAATGAAGTTTCTGAACAGCAAAGGAAATAATCAACAAATGAAAAAGGAACCTATAAAACGGGAAGAATATTTGCAAGCCATTTTTATCATAAGGAGTTCATACCTAAAATATAAAAGAAACTAATACAAGTTAGTAGCAAAAAATAATAATAAATAATAGCACAGTTAAAATATGGGACAAAGACTTGAATAGACATTTTTCTAGACAAGACACAAATGCCCAAGAGAAATATGAAAAGGTGCTCACCATAACTAATCACTAGGAAAATATTAACCCAAATATCAAGGAGATATCACTTCATGTTTGGTAGGAAGGCTATTATGAAAGGTACAAGTTTTATGGTGAGTGTGACAAAATAAAGAAACCCTGTACAAAGTGGTGGGAGTGTAAATTGGTACAGCCATTATGGAGATTACTACAAAGTTTCCTCAAAATATTAAAGAAAGATCTGCCCTATCATGTAGCAATCCCACTTTTGGATGTATATCCAAATAAAATGAAATTGGCATTTTGATGAAATATCTGTGTCCTGATTCTTTTAACCATTATTCAAAGTAGCTAAGATATAGAAATAACCTAAGTGTCAATGAATGAATGAATAAAAAAAATACGGTGTATGTAAATAATGGAATATTACTCAGTCTTTAAAAAAGAAGGAAAACCGCCATTTGTGACAATATAAATAGATCTAAAAGACATTATTCTGAGCGAAATAAATCAGGCACATAGAGGGAAATATTGCATGATCTTATTTATATGCGGAATAAAAAAGAAACAAAAAAACAATAAACAGTTGAACTCATAGTAACACCATAGAACAATGGTTACCAGAGTATGGTTATTGGTGAAAAGAGGTAGAATTTTCAGTTATAACATACTAATAATCTAATATAAAGCATGGTGAGTATAATTAAATGATGCTCTGTCATATACTTAATATTTGGTAAAAGAGTAGATATCAGTTGTTCTCACCACACATACACAATACACAAAGCTAGCTACATGATATAATGGATATGCTATTTAGCTTGATTGTAGTCAACAGATCACAGTGCATATATATCAAAATATATAGTATCCCTTAAATACATACAACTTTTGTCAACCATACCTCAATAAAGCTGGAGATAGTGTATTTATCATCATAAAATACTTATGCAGAGTAGTTTCATGACTGTTCTTACAGACTTCCCAAGAAAAAATATCATAGTTTCCTGAAAGCATCTTTACAAAATCCTGGATATATTTTACTCTTTTTTTTTAAAGTTTACTTATTTATTTTGAGATAGACAGAGACAACGTGAGTGGGGGAGAGGCAGAGGGAGAGAGAGAGAATCTGAAGCAGAAAGCACAGAGCCCAATGTGGAGCTCAAACTCACAAAAGTATGAGATCATGATCTAAGCCAAAACCAAGAGTTGGTGCTTAATCTACTGAGCCTACCAGTCACTCCTCTTTTTTTGTTTTCAAGTGCTTTTATTTGATTGCCAGTCTCACCCATTCTCACAAAAGAAAGTCACTTTTAGTGGCAGTTTGATTCTTGGAAAAACATAATTCTCTAATGTACAGGTTTTATAACAGCTTATTTTAATGACTAAATAGCCAAAACATATTGTATTTATTTTATTAATAAAATACCCAATTACTCAAATGTCAAAAATGCAGGGAAGTCCTCCATAAGAATACAAGTCTAATCGTTGTGTTATTTATGTTCATTTCTAAAATATAAAGCTGAATGGAGGGGCACCTGGGTGGCTGAGTGGGTTAGCATCTGACTTCAGCTCAAGTCATGCTTGAGTTCAAGCCATGTGTCAGGCTCTGTGCTGACAGCTTGGAGCCTGGGGCTTGTTTCAGATTCTGTGTCTCCCTCTCTATCTGTCCCTCCTCTGCTCACACTCTCTCTTAAAAAATAAATGAACATTAAAAAATAAAAAATAAAATATAAAGCTTAATGGATTTTAAATACATCAAAATGTATTAGTAAATATATTACAATATTACATTGTATTATTACAATATACAATACACCGGCAAGTACCAAGGTACACAGTAAAATAAAGATGGTAAGTTTAAATATATTATGAAATACCAACTTAATTTTTGAACAATGAATCCAATGAGCAATAAAATCATTGCTGCACTGGGATATTTACATTTTTCACTTAAAATTTATTGTATAGAAAAATTATTTACAAAAAAATTGTAAAGACATGTACTTTATTTTCAGTTTCCTCTTGTAGTAATATTTAATATTAATGTGGTATATCTGTTGAAATTGATGAACCAATACTGGTATATATTATTAGTAACTAGCGTCTTTACTTTTTTCAAATTTTCTTAGTTTTAACCTAATGTTCTTTGTCTTTTCCAAAATACCGCATTACATTATTTATTGTGCCACTTTTACTGTAAACTATTTATTAAATTTTCTGTTTTTAATGACAATTAGAGTTTTGAAATCTAGTACTTCGTAAGAAGTTCCACTATTCAGATTTGCCTGAAATTTTTCTAAAGATTAGACTAAGGTTATGTGTTCTTAGCAAGAAAGCCACAAAGGTAGAATGCTGTTTTTAATCACATCATGATTAAACAGTATGAATTTGTAAAAACTCCCTTGGGCTATAAGGTGAGGGGCTTGCAAATGAGGAAATACCAACCACTGTTTGATCAAACTCTATTCTGGTCAAAGGTCAGATGTTGAGCAATCTAGCTCCTCCTGACTCCAGCAGGTCCCTGAGATGTAAATCTTTGATGGACATTGTGATTAGAATAGTCAAACATGTTCTTCAAGCGACTGTTAAGCACCCCCCACCTCTAACCTCAAAATTCTCTGTTCTGTACACCGGCTTCACCCCTCTCCCTATAAAAACCCTGAGCTATGGCTGGGTGGCATGCTCTTCCGAGGACTTTTCGGGTGCTCAGGAGGGGTCGTCTGGCTGGACTAAAATAAACCTGAATAACCAACTCCTTTTGTGTTTTGTGGGCTTTGTCCTTGGTGATTCTCCTTTGGAAAGGGAAGTCTTACAAATTATCATTGTTGATATTGACCTTGATCACACAACTGACCATTAAGATATTGAAAGATGAGGAGAAGAATGCATAGCAAATACAGGTTGCCTCGTTAGGCAGATGTCTCTCTGGTAGAAAAATAAAAGTCTTTGGGAGTAGCCCTATTCCTGGTAATAGACGACTTTACTAATGAGAATGTTCTTTTAAATTTCCTTTACAAAGGGGAGTTTTATACTCCATTTTAGACAGTTAAGATGAGATAAATAGCTTTTACCGCATTCATATGTTCTCAATTGACAATGTAATTCAGGGGAGTTGACTAATAAGGTGTCTTAGTTTGTGAATAGTTAGGGACACAGTTATATAATATAGAGACATTGCTGGATAATGAGCCAAACATCTAGGCATTTATAAGACCAAATAGAATGACAAGCACCACAAAAATAAATACTCATGGGACCGAAAACTCTTCTGCTAAGATGACACTCATAGTGGATTCATTTGCAAGAATTGTTGCATTTTCTTGTTCAACAAAGGGGTCAGTTAGGTTTTCAGTGTACTTGAAAAGTAAATGCTGAAATTAAAAAAAAAAAAGTTCTAAATTCTTCCCCAAAATGGGTACTTCTAGTGGATGTTTTTCATGATTGTGGGCAGATCCAATTTAGATAATCATAAGAAGTTAAGAGTGCAAAAACACTATGATTTACTTAGGTATTTGTCTCTAATTAGCATGTACAGTTATACGTGGAAAAGATAAAAACAAGGCACTTGAGATTCTGGTCCTAAAAGCTGGACTTTGCAAGTGACTTCTAGGGGGGCTTGATGTCGTTTATGGTGACATTGGGAATACAAGGAAAACTAGTCACAGAGAGGACCAGGGCGGTCTTAACATACTGGACCAGTCAGAGTTTTTGATAACAAATCCAGCAGTCTGAAAGGTTACTCTTCTTTTTTTTTTAATTTTTTAATGTTTTATTTATTTCTGAGAGAGAGAGAGAGAGAGGCAGTGACAGCAGGGGGTCAGAGAGAGAAGGAGACACAGAATCTGAAGCAGACTCCAGGCTCTGAGCTGTCAGCACAGAGGCCGACGCGGGGCTTGAACCCATGAACTGTGAGATCATGACCTCAGCCGAAGTCGGATGCTTAAAAGACTGACCCGCCCAGGCACCCCATGAAAGGTTACTCTTTTTGAAAATGATCTGGGAGATATAGAGGATGGCATGATCTTTGTAGGCCAGTGTTAGAGTAAAGGGAAAAAAGAGAAGAAAAAAGGTCTTCATGTTTAGTTTTTATGGAGTCTTGATTTTGTATCTTGGTTGGAAATAATCTACAGGGAAGTCAGTTGCTTTCCTTCCCTATCACTTTGATCAAAAGTCTCTATTATTTGGATAGAACTGTATCTCAGGTGGAGCCTTTTATAGCTAAGAAATGTGCACACAAGGCTTAGTGTCTTCTAGTTTAGCATCAGTGTCAGTGATTAGGAATCTTTGATAAGACCACTTCCAACAGGATTTCAAGGGCTGTCTTCCACTGATGGCATTTTCAGAACACCAAGTCACCAGGCTCTAGGCTGTGACTAATAGGATCTTTTGAACTGGGATACAAGAAAGCTTTTTCTTTTAACCTATTGATAATAGTTTTAGCATAAGACATTAAGGACATATAGTAGCTGGTTTTATTAGAGGCAACAAGAAAAGAACAGAAACTTTTATGCAAATAGACATTAGTCTACTGATGCCTATCATATGTGGAGTGAGTTTATGTTTTCCAAAATGGGTATTGTGAAGAGTAAGCAAGACCAAAGACAATGCCTTAGGTCAAGGGAATTGAGTAATTTCAACAGTTTTAAGTATCTGAGGTTTGTGGATGCCATTTGTTCTCATGAACATGCCTGATGATTGACGGTGATTCAAATTTCAAGATGTTTGCAAAACATTAATTAAGGCTTGTATGATTTGTTCAGTGTAATAGGTACCCTGGTCAATGGAGATCTTGGAAACTATACCCCAATTGGGAAACGTGTTTTCTAGAACCTTTTTATGGCATTGTGAGGACATGAGCTTGCCATAAAAGATACCTTCAATCCACACAAAGAATATAAATACAATATTAAGAACATATGGATGGCACATAGCAAGTGGCAGTTGAGTGAAATCTAATACAGATGCTCAAATTTTCAGAGGGATATTTGAGGCCTCTGGGGATAAAAGTAGCTTTCCCAACATTATGGGCATGATAAAATAGACATTAGTTGTAAAGTGCTTTCAGATTGTATAGAAGTCTCCCCACCAATGTTTATTTAAAATTTGAGTCGGTTTATATGCACCATGGTGAGTAAAGATGAATAAAAGAAACTAAAAGATGAAGTTTGTCAGAAAGCTTGGAATAACCAACTGGCCATTTGGCATTATTTGTTGGATTAAAAACCCTTCATGATTTCTGATTCAAGATGAACCTACTGTCATTTTACGAGTACATCTGGATGACAAATGTCTTGCACCAAGTAATCATTTTAGTAGAAGGAAAATAGACTTTATCTACATGAGTTACAGTATTTACTGATTCTGAATAAACCCTTTGCATGAAAGTCAACCAAGGCATCTCCCTTATACTTGGGTTCAGTTTTTAGTGTGAACCTTAGTTTTGATCATTGCAATTTCAAAAGGTAAGATAATAGCAGTAAGGAGTTTACTTACTTGTTATTCCTATTTCTATTTAAGTCCCTGTAGATGTAAGAAAGCCCTCTGTTTCTACAATATCCCCATATCATGGACAACCCAGTGCATACCAGCTGTCAGTATAAATGTTAACAATTATCTCTTAAAACTGGCATACTCCAGCAAGGGAATGGAGTTTTGCTTGTTTGGGCTGATTTAGCCCAATATTGTGGGATATTTCTCCTCTCAAGCAGTTAATATTGGGTAGTAATAGCATAGTCAGCTTGGAAATTTTCTATGTTTATAGTATGACACTTCAACAAACAAAATTAAATCAGGAATAGTCAAACGGGTGTTTCTTAAATCAGGACATGGCATCATGAAATGAAATGGTGTTACCACAGTCATGGACCTTATCCTCATAGGTAGGGGTAATAAAATAACAGGAATAAAAATATTGCAGTGCAGGGGTGCCTGGGTGGCTCAGTTAGCTAAGTGTCCAACTTCGGCTCAGGTCATGATCCCATGGCTTGTGGGTTCGAGCCCCACGTCGGGCTCTGTGCTGAAAACTAGCTCAGAGCCTGGAGCCTGCTTCAGATTCTGTATCTCCCTCTCTTTCTGACTCTCTTCTGCTCGCACTGTCTGTCTCTCTCTCTCTCAGAAATAAATAAAAACATTAAAAAATTAAAAATATATTGCAGTGTTTAAGCTGTAGGTTAGATTACAAATGTTGAGGATCTCATAGGTTAGTCTGTTCCTAGAGAAATGTTGAGTCACTTCAGACTTAAGAAGACTTTGGACAGCAAGTGTAATTTGTAAATAAATGACTTTTCCTAGGGTTGAATCTGCCAAAGCTTCTACGAACTTTGCAGCTGAAGCTATAACCTTAAAGCAGTTAGGATAGGTGCACACACATGAATCAAATTGTGTGCTATAATAAGCAGAAGACATATGCTTATTTCCATGTTCTTTCATGAGTACTCCCAGGGCTTGATTATTTTTTTCATGAACAAATAATTTTATAGGTAGAATAGTTAGCTAGTCCTATGTCAGACAGTTCTTGTGGTACTTGTTTTAGTCTTTCTTTTAAAAAATTAAGTTTATTTATTTATTTATTTTTAAGAGAAAGAGAAATCATGAGTCTGGGAGGAGCAGAGAGAAGGAGAGAGAGAATACCAAGCAGGCACTGACTGTCAGAACAGAGCTCAATTTGTGGCTCTATCACACAAACTGTGAGATCATGAACTAAGCTGAAATCAAGAGTCAGATGCTCAATCAGCTGCACCACTCAGACCCCCTTGTTTTCATTTTTAAGGTCTGCTTATGTTTATCTTCCCAAGGAAGGTGCTCAGTAACTGAAGTTTTAAGTAGGTTTATAAAGTGGGGAAGCCAATAGAGAAAATATGTAAATAGTCTTAGTCCAAACTCTGCAACAACCAGCCAAGCCTAAGAAGTCACAAAACTGTCATTTATTTAAGGGTCTAGCAAATTCTTGTATTCTCTTAATTATTTCCTGAGACAGCTGAATTCCTTCAGTGCTTAGATTATAACCTAGGTAATAAAAGTATCTAGACATAATTATAATTGTTCCTTTGATATTTGATCTGCTTTTTCACCTAATGAATGAATGAAATGAATGAAATATTTATGGATGCCTTTTTAGTAACTGAATACAGCAAGATGTTGTCTACATATTGTAAAAGGGTTTATTTTACATGGAACTAGAGAGTGGTTAAATCTTGGTGGAATACTTGCCAGAAATAAAAAGGACTCAGTGAAACCTTGAAGCATGACTGTTCAGGTATATTGTTGATTGTCTCAAGTAAATACAAGTAGATACTGGCTCTTGGGATCTACAGCATTGCTTTTAAGAAAGCTGAACATAGGTCTACAACAATGATCCATTCTGTGTCTGGTAGAACTTGTGACAAGGGTTTTTGGATTTGGAACAACTGGGAAAGGGGAGTAATTTTCTTGTTAATATCTCTCAAGTCTGGAAAAAATAACCATCCCTGCACATCAGGTTTAACAGTCAGTAAAAAAAAAAAACAAAACAACTAGTGTGTTACAGGAGCTGGTTCATGAGATGATTAGCCTCTGGACAATTAGGTCTTCTAACATTGGTGTAAGGCCTTGTGTGACTTCAGGCTTTAATGGTTATGAAGGGGATTGAGGAAGAGATTTAGTTGTGTCTCCCTGGATGTTTATAGGCTCTGCAATTTTTTTTATTCTCATAATGCCAAAGTTGGAAGTAGCCCACAAATTTTTGGTTGCTTTAGTTAAATTAGGGGGCTCCACTGGAATCATTCCTCTTATATATCAAGAACAGATTATAAGGAATATAAAAGATTGAGTTCATATTCATTAGGGAATTCTAAGGTGAGGTATTCACTGGGAGAAAAATATATTAGCCCTTTAAATGTAGAGATTTCTACCTAATTAATAGATTGACTAGACTTGTGTTACATAGCAAAAAGGAATGTTTAATTCTGTGAAATGTCCCAGAGACCTTTGTGCTCACTGAGATAGAAACTCTCTGATTTATGTTATATATCATTCTGTAAAGAAAGAAAGGCAATTTTTGGTCCTGTATTTGTGGAGTTTAAATTAGAGAGAATAGCTTTGGTATCTACCAGAATTTGGCAAGTTTTACCATTAATTTTAATTGGAATTTCCCCTTAACTATATAAGTGAAACACTGGTAGCAATTTACTAGGGAACACCTTGGGATCCTTTTAACTCTGGAATGGCCCATATTGGGTCCCATCTAAGAGGATAGCTATGGGGACACTTCAGTTGATGTGAAAGAAGTTGCATGCATCTTGGAGAACAATCTTTTTCTCAGTGTCCTAGTTGATTACAAATGAGGCATTCACCATTAGGCCAGAATTTTGATGAAGGATCCATAGAGGAATGAGATGTGGAAAGCCCAGGTATTAATGTAGGGGACTAAACTTTGGAAATGTTGTAGCTGTAAGGTCAGTAGCTTGATGGATTTTAGTCTGTGGTCTTATTTGAAAGGTCTCTCTAAGTGTTTATCTATGGTTATGAGTTCAGTAAGACTGATGGCCTTCAATTGTATTTTTTTTTTTTTGCCTTTTACTCAATCCACTAACTTCAGGAGATAATACATTTAAAAACGGTGCAGCAAGAACAGTTTGGATGACCTCAATTATTGTATCAACCCAGAATGCCATAGAAAGAGAGCTTCCAGATGGTCTTTATAGTCTACCAAAGATTCCTTCTTCTTTTGTTTGCATAATCAAATGTGAGTTCAATCAATTCAGGCAAAGATTCCAGGAATGGTTTTTACAAGATCAGTTGCTATTTTGCAAGCTTTTTCTGTTTTATGAAAGGATCATATTGGCTTTCCAGTATTATCCTCAGGATTCTGCTTCCAACAACCATTTTTTGGACTTTACCAGGCCCTACAAGCAGGTGCACCAGCTGATAAGGAGTTAGCAGCCTAGGGTCATAGCCTTGATAATGATTCTCAATTCTTCAGAAAGCTTTGGAGGATCCTCCTTGAGTTAAAAACATCCTTTAAATATGAACCTAAATTTGATCCTTGACCAAGGAGTGAAAATTACCTGGGGAAGTTTGCCTGCAACTTTGAATGGCTTTTTAAAAAATTTTAATTTAATTTTGTTTTCTTATTGAGTTCTCATATAAATTATATTAGTTTCAGGTGTACAATATAGTGATTCAAAAATTCTATACTTCATGGCTCAGCACTCATTATCCTCTTAATCTATGTATTTCACATATCCCTCACCTACCTCCACTCTGGTATGAATTATTTTACTTTATTGTTTTAAGTTTTTTAAAAATTAAAATTCTAGTTATTTAAGGGTTGACTGGGTGGGTCAGTCAGTTAAGCATCCTACTTTGGCTCAGGTCATGGTCTTACGGTTTGTATTTCAAGCTCTGCATCGGGCTCTGTGCTTATAGAGCAGAGTCTGAAGCCTGTTTCAGACCTTGTTGTCTCCCTCTCTGCCCTCCCTCCTGTGTTAATGCTCTCTCTCTCTCTCACTTTGAAAAATAAATAAACATTAAAAAATAAAATGAAATAAAATTCCAGTTATTTAACATACAGTGTAATATTAATTTCAGGTGCACAAATCAGTGATTAAACACTTTCATACAACACCCTGTGCTCACCAGAACAGGTACATTCCTTAATCCCTATCCCCTCACTTACCTACCTCTGGTAATTAGCAGCTTGTTATCTTTGGTTAAGAGACTACTTCTTGGTTTGACTCTCTCTTTTTTCCCCTATGTTCATTTGTTTATTTATTCCCTATTATTCATCTCTCTCTACCCCTGCTCTCAGGCTCTATCTCAAAATAAATAAACAAACATTTTTTTAGAAAAAGATGTTACTGTGTTCTCCTCTAAGATTTTAATGGTTTCATGTCTCAATTTAGATCTTTAATCCATTTTGAATTTATTTTTGTGTACAGTGTAAGAAAGTAATCCAGTTTTACTCTTTAATTATTATTTTATTGTTTTTAGAGTACATATTTTTTAATTTAAATTCAAGTTAGTTAATGTACAGTGTAGTATTGGCTTCAGGAGTAGAACCCAGTGATTCATCACTTACAAACAACACCCAGTGCTCATACCAACAAGTGCCCTCCTTAATGCCCATCACCCATTTAGCCCACCCCCCCACTCAACTTCCCTCCATCAACCCTAAGTTTGTTCTCTGTATTTAAGAGTCTCTTATGGTTTGTCTCCCTCGCCGTTTTTCTTATTTTTTCCTTTCCTTCCCCTATTTTTATGTTTTGTTTCTCAAATTCCACATATTAGTGATATGAGTGAAATTATATATTCATCTTTCTCTGACTGACTTATTTTCTTTGGGATAATACACTCTAGTTCCAACCATGTTGTTGTAAATGTCAAGATTTCATTCTTTCTGTTCACTGAATAATATTCAGTGCTGTAAAGCAAATAATATTCACTATATAATATTTCTGTATATCCACATATATAGATAATGTATTCTTTTATGGAATTTATATATATAATATATATNTAGTTAATGGAGATTTGGGGTTTGGGCTCTTTCCATAATTTTGCTATTGTTGATAGTACTGCTGTAAACATTGTGGTGCATGTGTCTCTTTGAATTAACATTTTGTATCTTTTGGATAAATAATTAGGAGTGCAATTGCTGGATTGTGGGGTGGTGATATTTTTAATTTTTTATAAACCTCCATATTATTTTCTAGAATGGTTGTACTATGGTACTGTGGAGTTTTCCCACAACATTTTTTTAAAAGACTTTTTCCATTAGATATCTTTTTTTTCTTTGTCACAGCTTAACTGGCCATACAATTGCGTGATTATTTCTGGGGTTTCTGTACTCTGTGTCTATTTTTGTGCCACTACCATACTGTCTTCATCACTAGAGCTTTCTGGAGATAACTTGAATCCTGAAATTGTGATGCTTCCAACTTTGCTTTTCTTTTTCAAGATTGCTTTGACTATTCAGGGTTGTGTGTGGTTCCATACAAACTTTAGGATAGTTTGTTCCAACTCTGTGAAAAATGATGTAGGTATTTTGATAGGGGCTAATTTAAATGCTTAGATTGTTTTGGGAACTATCAGCATTTTAACGGTATTTATTCTTCTGATCCATGAGCAAGGAAAGTTTTTCCATTTCTTTGTGTTCTCTTTCATTAATGTCATCAGTATTTTATAATACTCAGAATACAGGTCTTTCACCTCTTTGGTTATGTTTATTCCTCAACATCATATTTTTTAGTACAATTCCAAGTGGGATTGATTTTTTATTTCTATTTTGGCTGCTTTATTATTGGTGTATAGAGATGCAACAGATTTCTGTACATTGATTGTATACTGTGAGTTTATTTAATTCATGTGTCTGTTCTAGCAAATTTTGGGTGGAATCTTTCACATTTTCTATATAGAGTACCATATAATCTTCAAATAGTGTAAGTTTGACTTCTTCCTTGTCAATTTGGATTCTTTTTATTTCTTTTTGTAGTCTGATCATTGTGACTAGGATTTCCAGTACTATGTTAAATAACAGTGGTGAGAGTGAACATCATTGTCTAGTTTCTCAATTTACAAGATAAGCTCTCAGTATGACCCCATTGAAGATGATATTAGCTATGGGTTTTTTGTATACAGCTGTATTAGGATGAGGTATGTTCTCTCAATCTTACTTTGTTGAGGGTTTTCCTCATGAATGTATGTTTTCCATTTGAAATGTATTTTCTGCATGTATTGAGAGAATACTATGGTTCTAATCCTTCCTTTTATTAATATTGTGTTGATTTGTGAATACTAAACCACCCTTACAGCCTAGGAATAAATCCCGCTTGATCATGGTGAATGATTCTTAATGTACTGTTGGATTTGGTTTGCTAGCATTTTATTGAGAAGTTTATTATCCATACTTATCATGGATACTGGCCTGTGGTCTATGAGGGTAATGCTGGCCTCATAGAATGGGTTTGGAGGTTTTCCTTCTTTTACTATTTTTGAAATATTTTGAGAAGAAGAGATATTACATATTCTTTAAGTATTTGATAGAATTTAATTGTGAAGCCATCTGGCCCTGAAGTTATATTTGTTGAGATATTTTGATTATTGATTTAAATTTCTTTGCTGGTTGTGGGTCTTTATAACCTTTGATGTCTATGGGCTTTCTATTTCTTCCTGTTTCAGTTTTGGTAGTTTCTATGTTCCTAGGAATTGATCCAAATTTTCCAACTTGTCCAATTTGTTGGCATTTTTCATAATATTCTCTTATAATTGTATGTTTTTCTATGGTGTTGTTTGTTATTTCTCCTTTCTCATTTTTGATTTTATTTATTTGGGTATTTAGTCTTGTTTTTGATAAGCTTGACTAGGGGGTTGTCAATTATTTCAAAGAATCATCTTGGGGTTTCATTGGTCTCTATATTTTTAAAAGTTTCTATATCATATATTTTTACTCTAATCTTTATCATTTCCCTTCTTCTGCTGGCTTTATGCTTTATTTATTGTTCTTTTTCTATCTGCTATAGATGTAAGGTTAGATCATTTATTTGAAATTTTTCTTCCTTATTACATTAAACCTGTATTGCTATAATAAATTACTTCTTCTGAATGCTTTTGCTGTATCCCAAAGTTTTTGGATAATTGGTTTCTCATTTTCATTCTTTTCCATGTATTTCTTAAGTTCTTATTTGATTTCCTGTTTGGCTCATTTATTGTTCAGTAACATGTTTTTAACGTCTGTGCATTCGTGTTCTTTCCAAATTTTTCTCGAGGTTGACTTCAAGTTTCATAGTGTTATGGTCAGAAAATATTCATCATATGATCTCAATCTTTTTGTGCATGTTAAGGCCTGATTTGTTACCCAGTATGTAATCTATTCTACAGAAAGTCCCATGTGTGCTTAAAAAATATTTCTTCTGCTGTTTAAAGATGGAATGTTCTGAATATATCTGTTAAGTACATCTGGTCCAATGTGTCATTCAAAGACATTGTTTCCTTGTTGATTTTATGTTTAGATAATCTGTTTATTACTATACTTGGGATATTAAATTCCCCTAGTATTATTGTATTACTATCAATTTGTTCCTTTGTGTTTTTTATTGTTTTACTTGGGTTCTGTCTGTTGGGTGCATAAATATTTACAATTGTTACATCTCCGTTTTGGATTGTCCTCTTTTTTTTATGATATAGTGTCCTTGTTTATCTCTTGTTACATTCTTTGTTTTAAACTCTAGTTTTACTGACGTGCCTGGGTAGCTCTGTCAGTTGAGCATATGACTCTTGTCCTTGGGCTCTGGTCTTGATCTGGGGGTCATGAGTTTGAACCCTGTGTTGGGCTCCATGCTGAATGTGGAGTCTACTAAAAGAAAGAAAGAAAGAAAGAAAGAAAGAAAGAAAGAAAGAAAGAAAGAAAGAAAAGAAAGAAGGAAGGAAGGAAGGAAGGAAGGACAGACATAAAGGCTAGCTTTTCTGATATATATATTGCTAGTTCATATTTCATTTGACATCCATTTTTGTTATAAATAGTCCATCACGTCACTTTCAATCTCCACGTGTCTTTAGGTCTAAACAAGGTCTCTTGTAGGCAGCATATAGATGGTCCTTTTAAAAAATCCATTCTGATTTTGACTAGAGTATTTATACCATTGACATTCAGAGTATTGATAGATGTATTTAGTCCAATTTTATTACTTGTTTGTCATTGTTTCTGAGAGTTTTTTGGTCCTTTGTTGCCTTTGTAACTTTGGGTCTATTTTTTGCATTCAATCTCCTTCAATATTTCTTTCAGGGCTGGATAGTGTTCACAGACTCTTTTTGTTTGTGCTTTTCTGTAAAACTCTTTATCTCTCCTTCTACTCGAATGATAGTCTTGCTGGATAGAGTATTCTTGACTGCATATTTTTTTCCCATTCACGACATTGAATATATCATGACACTCCCTTTTGGCTTGCCAAATTTCTGTGGAGAGATCTGCAGGTAGCCTTATGTGTCTTCCCTTGTAAATTAAAGTCTTCTGGTTTCCTGCTCTTTAGATATTTTCTTTATCACTATATTTTACAAATTTAATTACAATATGTCTTGGTGTTGACCGCTTTTGTTGATTTTGATGCAAGTTGTCTCTGACTTCTGGACCTGGATGTCTATTTCTTTTCCCAGTATAAGGCAGTTGTTTGTTTGTTTGTTTGTTTGTTTTTAGTATAAGGCAGTTTTAATCTATTTTTTCCTCAAGTAAATTTTCTCTCCATTCTTCTTAGACTCCTATGATATGTATATTATTACATTTAATGGCATCACTGAGTTCCATGAGTTTATTCTCATGCTCCATAATTCTTGTCTCTTTTGTTTAGCTTAATTATTTTCCATTCTGTTTTCCATTATTTGTCTGTTATGTCAGGAATTTGTTCTGCTTCTTCCAGCTTTGTATGCATTGCATCATTCCTATATCCAATCTCAGTTATTGCATTTTTCATTTCTGACTGAATCTTTTAATCTTTTTTTCCCCCCTCTGTGATAAAGGCCTCCTGGAAGTCTTCCATTCTTTTCTTAATCCCAGCAAGTATGCTTATGGTTCTTGCTTTAAATTCTCCAGTAGGTATGCTAGTTATATTCCTTTCACTTAGATCTTTGGCTATGGCCTTATCTTGTTCTTTCATCTGTGATAAATTCCTTGATCTTGGCATTTTATGTAAGTCTCTGCATTCTTTTTTATTTCTGGCTTATTGTCTTTTTTATTATTTTTATTTTTTATTTATTTTGTTCATCTTTTGCTGTTTTATTCATGAGTTGCCTTTAAAGCCTATAAGGTTCTGAACAAAAACCAAACAATACCAAAATCACAGGAAATACTAATAAGTAGTTTGACTAATACTAAGGATCCTTCTGTTAAGTGTCTTCACCTTCTGGACTCTCATCTGATTCTTTTTTAAATCACAATGGTATTTTATTTTATTTTATTTTATTTTATTTTTTTACAAATAGTTTATTGTCAAGTTGGTTTCCATATAACACCCAGGGCTCATCCCCACAAGTGCCCTCCTCCATGCTCACCTCCCCTCTACCCCTCACACCCATAAGCCCTCAGTTTGTTCTCAGCATTCAAGAGTCTCTCATGGTTTGCCTCTCTCCCCCTCCCCCACTGTTTCCCCCCTTTTTCTCCCCCACGGTCCTCCTTAACAGTTCCTCCTAATTCTCCTATACGTGCAAACATATGGTATTTGTCCCTCTCTGCCTGACTTATTTCACTCAGCATAACACCCTCAAGTTCCATCCATGTTGCTACACATGGCCAGATTTCATGCTTTCTCATTTCCATGTAATAATCCATCGTATAGATAAACCACTTCTTCTTTTTTTTTTTAAATTTATTTCTAGGAGAGAGAGACAGCATGAACAGGGGAGGGTTAGAGAGAGAGGGAGACACAGACTCTGAAATAGGCTCCAGGCTCTGAGCTGGCAGTCAGCACAGAGCCTGACGCGGGTCTCGAACCCACGAACCGTGAGATCATGACCTAAGCAAAAGTCGGACGCTTAACCGACTAAGCCATCCAGGCGCCCAAACCACATCTTCTTGATCCATTTGTCCATTGATGGACACTTAGGCTCTTTCCATGTTTTGGCTGTTGTTGAAAGTGCTGCTATGAACATTGGCGTACATGTGCTCCTATGCATCAGCACTCCTATATCCCTTGGGTAAATTCCTAGCAGTGCTATTGCTGGGTCATAGGGCAGGAGGGGGAAAGAGGCACACCATGGGAACAGGCTCACTGAAGAATTCTATCAAAACTTTAAATAAGAACCAGTATAAATTTTACACATTTTTTTCAAGAAAATAAAATTTTGTTAGTTATTAAGAGCACCAAAAATGCAGAGTCTAAAATAATAAAACTACAAAACTTCTTCTGACAAATACGCCCTATAAGTTCAAATATAATATATTCAAAAATATTAATAAACAAATGCACATAACAAATAAACAAAGCCATATTACATGTACATCATTTCATTATAGTACTTTATGTGGTAAATGTTCAATATAGTATAGTTTTTGAAAATTTATATTATGACTCTCACAATGAAATATTTTCTCCAATTCGCTTTGAATATATAGCCTTGTTCTATTCTTCCTTCAGTTCACTTTTGAGTAGGGATCCAAAAGAGATATCAAATAGCACAAACATTCAGGATTTAAGAGATAGCTGGTACTCAGTCTTATAGATTTTTCTCCTTTGAGTAGCACCCTTATTTGTACATATGTAAGCCAATGCAGAACAGGACATATAATATCTCCAGACTGGTTCAGTCTGCCAATCGCCTCTTTGCTCCTAGCAGCAGCCACGAAAAATGGGTTAAGGAAAGGGAAATTAACCTTTGATGTGTTGATGGTTCAAAAGTAAAGTATTTTGTTCCCTAAGATATGGGATCAGAGGGAAATCAAGTAACTGCCACAATTACTTTTCCCAATAGTTCTTTTTCCGCTGAAGCCATTGGATATTCTAACTTTGGTGACATGCTAACAATCACAATTAGTGCCTTTCTTTTCTAGGTACATAACATTATGTAAGGTACTTCTATTGCTTTATTCAAACCTCCTGCAGTTCTGTTCATATGCTTTTCACTTTTCACCACCTGTTTTCTAGATTGCTTTGTACCCTATCTTTATTGAACAAATGTGGCACATGATAATGATCATTTTTATATGTATCCATTTTACTGTATTTTATCCAGGAAACAGTATGTTGAAATAATTGTGCACTCTGATTTCGGTTTCCTTTTTATCCATTTAAACTTTTCCTATTTCTTATGTTTCATATTTCACAAATATAGTTCTCAAAAGTTTTTACTTATATGGTCAAAGAAGTCTTTAAAAGAAATAAGAATTTATTTATTCACACACCCNTTTTTCTTTAAAAAAAATCCAATTTGCTAAAAAAAAATCCAATTTGCTTAATTATAAACTATTCCCAATCATGTATAAAAAAGTAAACCAGGATACTTGGGTAGCTTAGTAGGTTAAGCCTAGGACTCTTGGTTTAGGCTGAGGTCATGATTCTATCTTAGTGGTTAGTGAGTCCGAGACCTGCATCTGGATCTGCAGGTTGCAGAGCCTGCTTGGGATTCTCTCTTCTCTCTCTGCCTCTTTTCTGTTTCTCTCTCTCACTCTCTCTCTCTCTCTCACACACACACACTATATAAATAAATAAATAAATAAATAAATAAATAAATAAACTTAAAAATAAACTGATAAAAAAGTGGAGCCAGTATATGCAGTTTATTTTTTCCCCTTCTGTTTCTTTTGTCTCCTATATCAAGGAACATTTTCATTTTCCCTCCATATCTTACTTGGAGAGAAATGGTGATCATTTACAGAGATCTGTTTTATTGGAGAAGTTTATTTTCCTTTCCATTTTTTTAGCAGAGTTTCTCTTACTTCCTTGTTACGGAGAGTGTAGATGAAGGGGTTTAGAACTGGAGTCACCACGGTGTTCAGGACATGCACGGCTTTGGTCAGATCCAAGGCCTCTTTGATGGAGGTGCGGACGTGAAGAAAGATTGTGGACCCATACCAGATGAGCACCACAGTGAGATGTGAAGAGCATGTGGAGAAGGCTCTGCTCCTGCCACTGGCTGAAGGGATCCTGATAATGGTGCTGATGATAAATATGTAGGAGACCAAGCTGATGAGGCATGAGCTCAGGATGACCACAAAAGCAATCACAAAAGCCACGAGTTCCACTGCCTGTGTGCTGGTGCAAGCCAGGGTGATCCAGGGTGCAATGTCACAGAAGAAGTGGTTGATAGTGTGGGGACCACAGAAGGACAGGGTGCTAATGAGGGCTGTGGGGACTGCAATGGCCAGGAAGCCACACAACCAGGATCCCAGGGCTAGCTGTGCTGAGAGCAGGCTGCTCATAATGGCCCCATAGTGTAGAGGATAACAGATGGCCAGATAGCGGTCATAAGCCATGGCTGCCAGAAGAAAGTACTCTGTGCAGCCCAATGAGAAAACAAGGTACATCTGCAAAAGGCAGCCAGTAAATGATATGGTTTGGCTTCTCCCCAGGAGGATGGCCAGGGCTTTGGGGACTGAAGCTGTGGTATACCAAATCTCCAAGAAAGAGAGGTTGCTCAGAAAGAAGTACATAGGAGTATGTAGTTGGGGGGTGGTACTCACCAACATCAAGATAGCCATGTTACCACTCACTGTGAGGATGTACATCACCAGAAAAAGCATAAAGAGAGATAGCTGAAGGAACTGGGACCCAGGAAAGCCCAGCAGGAGGAAATCCTGGGCATAAGTTGCATTGTCTGTTCTCATTGAAAAAGTACTGAGAAATACCAGTAATTAGACACCACCCAGTAGAGGGTTCCTATCCAATCACACAGTCCTAGAGAAATAAAAAGAACAGGATTCATGATAATGCTTCAATAACTGAATACAGACTGACAGTCTAACATATGCTGAGTGCCTATTCTGTACCTGGAGCTATGCATGGTTAATTCAATTAATTAAAAAAATTAAGATATATGTGCTATTATAACCAATTAGTGTTTAAAGAGATTCCAGTGCAGAACATTTTAGCATTTTTTTAAATTTTTTAAATGTTTTATTTATTTCTGAGAGAGGGAGAGAGAGACAGCGTGAGCAGAGGAGCGTCAGGGAGAGAGGGAGATACAGAATCTGAAACAGGCTCCAGGCTCTGAGCTGGCTGTCAGCACAGAGCCTGACATGGGGCTCGAACCCATGAACCATAAGATCATGACCTGAGCTGAAGTCGGACGCTTAACCGACTGAGCCACCCAGGCTCCCCCATTTTAGCATTTTCAGAAAGATTGCAGCTATAGTTATAGTTCAAATCCAAGATTCAAATCCAGTCTGTGGACCTACATTATTTTATTCTGGTTACGTCCCAACACAGCCATAGATTACATCTAAATGCACGAAAGGAGGGGGAGATGGGTATGGAGGAGGGCACTTGTGGGGATGAGCACTGGGGGTTCTATGGAAACCAACTTGACAATAAACTATTTGTAGAAAAAAATAAATACATGAAAGGATGACCATTTCCTGTTGACACAATTCACTACCTTGTAACTAGACTCTTTCTGCCTGGTTCTTCAATTAAAACAGGTGTTTTTTTCTTTCTGTCTTTGTGACTCAATTGTAGGTTCTAGTCAATCTCTTACAGTTATAGCTTTTGAATTGGTCTTCCAATTTATAAGCTCTGACTTCAAAAAGAGTACTCAGAAGTAGACTATAAAACACTAAATTAGTGTAACATTAATTTTGTCTTCTATGACCTTGAAAAATCCATATTTAATGTTATTAATGTGACACATTCTTCACACCAGAAAGTATTTTCATATTAAACAATACATTTAAGGCAACTGCTTTCTGCATCTAAGACTTCTTGATACTCATTTGTAAGTTTTAGAACAGGCTAAAAGCAGAATATCATTTTGAAACTAGTTATTTTTTAAAAAATTCTTTAGATTCCAGATAGTTCAGTACAGTGTAATATTAGTTTCAACGGTAGAAGTCAGTGATCCATCACTTCCATACAACACCAAGTGCTCATGACAACAAATGCACTCCTTCATTCCCATCATGTAACCAACTGGAATTAAATAAACCTTAAAAAATTAAATAGTTAATCAAAAATAATTGAGGGGCATGTGTGTGGTTCAGTCAGTTGAACATCCTACTCTTGATTTCAGCTCAGGTCATGGTCTCACTGTTTGTGAGTTGAGTCCCACATTGGTTTGAGTACTGACAGCATGGAGCCTGCTTGGGATTCCTCTTCCCCTCGTGCATGAATGCCCTCAAACTCTCTTGTCTCTCTCAAAATAAATAAACATTAAAAAAAGAATAATTGAATGACAGAAAAATAATGATGATGGTGATTATTTTTACTATGCTAAAAAACACTGAAAAGTCCATTTTTATTCATATATGCAAAATATGCTTCTCCTTGTCATTAAGACCATCACTTTCCACTTATGTTACCATTAAGTAAAAGACTATAAGAAAAAAGAATTCTTGTAATCCACTTCTGAATGCTTCTTTTTGAGGATAGAATCTATTAATTAGGAGATCACTTGGGAGGTCTTACCGCCAAACATGCTGATGACTAAAACCTAATTTGAGAAGCAGATTTTGAAAGAAGTCTAAGTGGACTCTTTTCATTTTCTTATGAAAGAATGCCCCCTCTCTGTCCTCATACATCATATTTTTACACTCTCCAAAAGACATATTACCTCCATAGTCATCAGCAGATACATTACGTATATCTAATGTTAACAAGTATATTTATATTACAAATGGGTCCACAAAGCAAATGGGTCCTGATGGTAGATATACCTCATTTACAGCAGAATGGACTTCAAAGTTATCTAGAACAGTGATCCCAAATTCTAATGGACATGTGAATCACTTGAGAATGATGTCAAAATACAGATTATAATGCAGTCATCTGAGGTGGACCCTGTGACTTTGCATTGAACACAAACTCGCAGAAGACACTACTGGATGAGGACCCTAATCTGAGGAGCAAGGATCTATCATCCTTATGATTTTTTAAATAAAGAATATGAAAAACAGGGTGATGACATAACTCTCCCCTGTTTGGTTGGGTAGTAAAAGATCTAGATTATTAATTAATTATCCTAAAAAAGAAAAAATATATATCTTAATTTATATATTGTGAGATGAGACAGAACAATAAGAAATACAAAGAAAAGTAGCTCATCAGCATAAAATGCTAAATAATGGTTTTCACAAGTTTCTTAAAGCTATTATACCCAAAATCTGTATCATTCATGGCCAGTATATATACAACAACTTTTCTAACTCAAAGTTCTTATAGCCAATGTTAATGTCTTTGGTATTGTTTAATTGTTCTCTAAAAATGTAGTCAAGGAGCTGCCATTTAAATGTAAACTTACAATAATAGTTAACAGTAGCTAACATATAGTGAATGCTTACATGGAATTCACTAGCATAACATGATCATTGTAAATCCTATTACTGTGGTTTTCTCAACATTCTACTAGTTTTAAAGATGAGAAAACTGAAACACATAGACGGTAGAGAAGCTGCCCCAAGCAGAACTGTGACAATCAGTTCTGTAAGTTCAATATCACAGCCATAGCACTTTGTAGCTACTGCTTTCAGAGACACTTTTGAAATACGTCTCTGTAGAGTCTGATAGATAGGTTCAAATAAATTATATTTTAAGTTATATTCAAATAGAAAGCACTTGTCAATGTCATTTCTAAAATTTATTAGTATGAAATGATTCTATATTAAATTGAATAAGTAGTGTGAATAAAATAATTACTTTTCATTTTCAAAATTTTAAAAAAATTGTTATGACTATATATTAGACAACAAATAGAATATCTGTTTCCATATTATGAAATGATATTTTTAGATTTGGCTTCCAATTATAATTTTAAAAACTTAGATACATAGTTTGATTTACTGGTTTCAAATAAATGGATTTTCAATTTTTCAAATTAACGAAAAGAATGATCATCCTTTTTTATAAGAGTTCTAGTTTTTAACAATTTAGGGACAGTATAATAAGAAATTTGTTACACTTGAAAAATGATTTTGAATACATAAAAACAGTTGCTTTACATACATGCAATATTTTAGTAAAAATAACTATATTTATATTGTTTCTGAACCATAGGAAATTTCCGGAATTAAATGCTATGATGGTTATATGTTACCAGAACAAATTTGTGATAACAAATTTACCCATTCATTGGTCAATTACTGAATAGAACATAGGAAGCACAGAATAATCCTGTTCACTTACCCTTTTGTAATTCTTTCTGGTGTATACATAAACTCCATAAACTCTGTCTTTGGACTTTATTCTTTACTTTTTTTTAACGCCTTGATATTATTAATTTAAAAATATTGTATTTCTATTGCTATCTTCTTTTCTTTTTTATTTGGTTATCTTATTTTACACAATTTTCTCTTAATATTCAGTAGTGTTTGATTAGACAATCTTCCATAGCCTTTGAAACTTGTTCTTAGTCTTTCTCTAGTTTTTTTCTTTTTTTTCTTTTTTCCTCTTTCCTTCTGATCCAGTCCTGTCTTAGCAACATTCAACTTTACTTTTGGTGTTTTACAGTTTATCTATCTCAATCTTTCTCTTAATGATCTCCATACTGAAAACAATTTGTTATTAAGTAATTACTTATGTGTGTATAAACCTTCTGGGAGAAGATGATAATTTAACATTCTCTTGGGTACTTAGTGCTAGCTCAAGAAGATATCTTTCTAAAGGATGGTCTCAAATTATTTTCAAGCATTTGATTTAAACAACTTTATAATTTAATAAAGATCTTGGATGGGATAAAAACAGATATTTCCTTGGATTTACATATATTAATGTAAATATTTTTTCTTTCAGAGAATTCTTAGAAAATGCAAATATTCAGTGATTCTAACTATTTCTGGAAATACTTATTTCTATCTTTTAAGTTTTTTATATTAATTACAGTACAGTTAACATACAATATTATATTAGTCTCAGGTGTATAACAAAATGATTTAATAATTCCATACAGTGATGGGGGTCCTGGGTGGCTCAGTTGGTTGAGCATCTGACTTCAGCTTAGGTCATGATCTCATGTCTGCGAGTGTGAGCCCCATGTTGGGTTCTGTGCTGACAGCTCAGAGCCTGGAGCCTGCTTCAGATTATGTCTCCCTCTCTCTCCCCCTCCTCGACTCGCTCTCTGTCTCTGTCTCTCAAAATAAAATAAAGATACAGGGGCGCCTGGGTGGCTGTCAGTTGAGCGTCTGACTTCGGCTCAGGTCATGATCTCACAGTATATGGGTTCAAGCCCCACGTTGGGCTCTGTGCTGACAGCTCAGAGCCTGGAGCCTGCTTCTGATTTTGTGTGTGTGTCTCTCTCTCTGCCCATCTCCTGCTCATGGTCTGTCTCTCAAAAATAAATAATTGTTAAAACATTAAAAAAATAAAATAAATAAATAATAATATTAATAATAATAATAATTCCATGCAGTGCTCATCATAAGAATTCCTTCATCACCATTACCAATTTAACCAATCCCCCAACCTACCTCCCTTTTAGTAACCCTCGGTTTGTTTTCTGTAATTAAAAGTCTATGTCCTCTTTTACCCCTCTGTCTTTTTTTTCTTCCCTGTGTTCATTTGTCTTATTCTTAAATTCCACATATGAGTGAAATCATATGGTATTTGTCTTACCCTTAATTCACTTAGCGTAATTGTCTGAACTCCATTCATGTCATTGCAAATGGTAATATTTCGTTTTTTGTGGCTGAATAATATTCCATATGTATAATAATATATATTTTCACCTATATATAATCTTCTTTTTAAAATTTATTTATTTTGAGAGAGAGAGAGAACAGGAGTGAGGGAGGGGTAGGGAAAGAGGGAGAAAGAGAGAATCTCAAACAGGCTCTGCACAGTCAGCTCAGAGCATGATTTGAGACTTAAACCTATGAACTGTGAGATCATAACCAGAGTGAAAGTCAAGACTTGGATGCTCAACCAACTGAGGCAGCCAGGCACCCTGGAATTAAATCTTACTTGATTTTGTTAAATGATTATTTTTAAATGAATTATTGATTTTGATTTGATTGTATTTTGTTGAGTACTTTTGCCTCTGTATTCATCAGACATATTGACCTGTAGTTCTCTTTTTTTGTGGTGTCTTTATTTAGTTGTGGTATCAGAGTGATAGGAGTGTCATGGAATGAATTTGAAAGGTTTTCTTTTTCATCTATTTTTTTGGAATAGTTTGGGAAGAATAGGTAATAACTCTTTAAATGTTTGGTAGAATTCATTTGTGAAACTTTCTGGTCCTTCACTTTGTTTGTTGGGTTTTTTTTTTTTTTTTCTGATTTAATCTCCTTGCTGGTAACTGATTTTCAGATTTTCTATTTCTTACTGGTTTATTGTTGGTAAGTTATATGTCTCTAGGAATTAAACCATTTCTTCTAAATTGCCCAAATTGTTAGCATGTCAGTTTTCATGATATTCTCTTACAATTATTAGCATTTTTGTGGTGTTGATTTATAGTTTTCCTCTTTCAGTTGTGACTTTGTTTATTTGAATCCTTTCTTTTTTGTTTTTGATGAGTCAGGTTAGAGGTCTATCAGTTTTATAGATTTTTTTTTCAAACAACATGCTCCTGGTCTTATTATCAGTTATATTGTTTTTATTTGCTTGTTTGTTTCTATATCATTTATTTCTGCTCTAATCTTGCTTCTTTCCTTCCTTCTTCAGTGTTTGGGCTTTGTCATTATTGTTCTAGCCCTTTTAGGTGAATATTAGCTGTTTATTTGAGATTTTTATGCTTCTTGAGGCCTGTATTGCTATAAACCTCCCTCTTAGAATGTTTTTGCTTCATCCCAAAGTTTTTGTACTACTGTGTTTTCATTAGTGTCCATGTAATTTCGATTTCTAATTTGATTTCATGGTCGACCCATTCAATGTTTAGTGGATCCATTTCCTTGATAAATGTCCGTCCCCACACTTGTCTGGAAGCTCTCTGTGTATTGGTAAGTTTTCTTCTCTATGTTCTATTGAACTTGTTTCTATAGCCTCATAAGCAACACCTCTTTTTTTCTTTTTATTTAACCTCCATTTATTTGTGGTCTTTCTAGATTTTATTTTTCTGCTTGACTTCTAGGTTTATGATGACATGATTAGAAAAGATATATCAATATGAATGACTTCAATCTATTTTAATGTGTTGAGGGTTTTTTTGTTGGCTAATATGTGATCTATTCTATAGAATGTTCCATGTGCACTGGAAAATACTATGTATTCTGCTTTTTTAGGATAAAATGTTCTGAATATCTATGTTAAATCTATCTGGTCCAGTGAGTCCTTCAAAACCACCATTTCCTTGTTGATTTTCTGATTGGATGCTCTGTCTATTGATATAAGTGTGGTGTAAAAGTTCCATAGTATTATTTTACTACTATTGATTAGTTCTTTCATGTTTCTTATTAGCTGTTTTATGTATTTGGAACCTCCCTTCTTGTGACCAGAATATTTACAACTGTTATGTTTTCTTCTTGGATTGCCCCCTTAATGATTGTATGGTGTCCTTCTTTGTGTCTTGTTACAGTCTCTGATTTAATGCCTATTTGTTTGAAACAACTATTGTTACTCTGCTTTCTTTTGACATCCATTTCCTTGATAAATGTCCGTCCCCACACTTGTCTGGAAGCTCTCTGTGTATTGGTAAGTTTTCTTCTCTATGTTCTATTGAACTTGTTTCTATAGCCTCATGAGCAACACCTCTTTATTCTTTTTTACATATGTGTTCCTGAACTATGATTGGTGTTTACCATTTGGTTTATCTATAGCATATTCCACATTTAGCAGTCTATATTAAGCTGAGGATCACTTTATTTTAATGTTTATTTATCTATTTTTTGAGAGATAGAGGAATAGAGAAAGTGCATGTGCATGAGTGGGGGGAGAGAGAGAGAGAATCTTAAGCAGGCTCCCTGCTCAGTGCAGAGCCCAGCACAGGTCTTGATTTCATAATCATGAGATCATGAAATCAGGAGTTGGAAGCTTCACTGACTGAACCACCCAAGTGCCCCAGAATCACTTATTTTTAAACTCATTCTTTACTCCTCCCTTTCCACAATCAGTTATTTGATATCATATTTTACGTCCTTCTATTTTTTGAATCCTTAGACTGATTTTTACAGAGATACTTATTTTTATTGCTTGTTAGTTTTTTTAGTTTTATATGATCACTTATGATGTTTTCCTGTACACCAAAAGAATATTTAAATATTCAATATTTTTGTAAGGCTGTTTAGTTTAGTGGTCATGAATTCCTTTAGGTTTTGTTTTTAAGAAACTCTTTATTTCTCCTATTCTAAATGAGAGCCTTTCCGGGTAGAGTGTTTTTACGTTATTTATTAATTGTTTTATGTAGTTGGGTGCCTTCATGTTGAGTGCATAAATATTGACAACTTTTATCTCGTCTTTATGGATTGTCTCTTTATTATTTTATAGTTTCATTTTTTTAATATTTTGTTACTGACTTCATTTTAAAGTTTATTTTGTCCTAAATAAATACTGTTACCCCATCTTTCTCTTGACAACCACTTGTGTGATAAATGATTCTCTATCCCCTCGCTTTAATTTTTTAAAAACATTATTTTTAAGTAACCTCTATAACCAATGTGGAGCTTGAACTCTCATCCATGAGATCAAGAGCCATATGCTCCACTGAGTGATCCAGCCAGGTATCCCATGCGCTCACTTTCAATCTGCAGTCGGTAGGTCTGAAATGTGTCTCTTGTAGGAAGGACATAAATGGGTTTTGTTTCTTCATCCATTCCATCACCCTGTCTTTTGATTAGAGCATTTAATCCATTTACATCCAAAGTAAGTATTGATAGGTATTTATTTTCATTTTGTTACATGGTTTTTTGATGTTTCTATAGCTTTTATTTGACATTTTTGTCTCCTGCTTTTTTTCATGGTTTGCTGGATTTCTCTAGTGACATATTTGGGTTCCCTTTTCTTTTTTGTTTGCATATCTATTTCTGATTATGCTTTTGTGGTTTCTGATTATGCATTAGGTTTGTATATAACATCTTCTGCATGTAGTTGTCTATATTAAGTTGATGATCACTTAATTTTGAACACATTATTTACTCCTCTACTTTCCATATTTTAGGGTATTGTGTCATATTTTATATCATTTTATTTTGTGAATCCCTTAGCTGGTTGATTTTTACAGAGTTACTTATCATACTCTCCTTTATGGTCTTTCTTTTTAAATTCAAAAAGTCTCCATAGAGGCAAGATGGAGGAGAAGTAGGGAGCTCCGCGCATTTTGCTTGCACCCTACTCTCAGAGAAGGCCTGAAGTCATAGGACACTGGGACACAGGGGTTTGGGAAGAGAAAGAGACAGAGTATACTGGGAAGGAAATCTCATGAGTGAATGAGTGCGAATGGGGAAGATAAAAGCAGTGTGACCCTAGACACGGAGGGAGGGTAGGGAGCCTGGCTTGCAGGCAGCCTCAGTGAGCCTCAGTAAGCCATGAGTCCAGGGGAAAAGAAAGAGAAGCTGAAACTTCTCATAGCACTGTCCCTGGAGAAGAGAAAAACCTAGGTTTGGAAAGCGTGTTTTTAGTTCTAGCTGGGGTGCTGACTTTGAACTAGGTGCCTCCAGTCCCAGAAGGCGCCAGGAAAAACTGTTTTGCTGCACTTCTGGCACCATCCCCTGTGGTGGCGCAGATGTTGCGTGCCTGAGGCTGCATCCCCAGGGCTTGAACCCCCAGCAGCACTGAGGCCGCAGGCTTAGGCTGAGTTCCCTGCACTTGACCCCCTGGCAGCATGGAGGCGATGGATCCCAGATTGTGCCGCCACTTCCCCCAAACCAGATGGGAAGCAACAACCTGCTGGACTGTGTTTCCAGCAGTATCAATAAAACACATGCATCAAGACCTAGAAATGAGGTGAGGCATGCAGCATAGAACACAGCTCACCTTGGAAATGCCCACCCACATGCGGCACAGGGAGATTGGACCCAAAGGAGTGATTTGCAACACTTGGTTCCAGAAGGGACTGGGGCAATAGCATGTTCCTCCCCACAACCACCAAGGTGGGGCCTCAGAGAGGGGTCAGTGGGACACAGTGGAGGCTAAGACATGCCTAACAAAACCATGCCCATCCCCACTGCAGAGCTGCCTTTTTTTTTTTTTTAAACTGTAGTCTGGGCAAGACCAACATGGATGCACTGCCATGACTAAATCTAGATAATTCTTTCTATTCAGATATTGGTAACCCTCCACTTTGCTGGTCGGGGCACTCTGGTCATTGGTTTGCTTAAACAGTCATATTTAATCCATTCTCTAGATGTACATTCTACACCTCCACTGCTACCTTTTTATCTCTCTCTCTCTGGAGTAATCAGACTATATAGTTTCTCTGAGTAACATCTTCATTACTTTCTCCTCGCTTCTAAACATAATTCTATGATTTCTCCTTCTGAATCAAGCCTCTTAGTCTCTCTGCCTGGTCATTTCATTTCCAATTTCGCTTCCTCCCTGCCCTGTCATTTCTTTCTTTGTATATGCTCTTCCATCAGCACTACATACACCTGGCTCTACATTTGTAGCTGAGAATTCTGGTTTTATGCTTCCAGATTGTCCTTAGTCTTTTGGGCTTTTTCTTTTTTCTTTTCTTCTTTCATTTCTTTAATTTTAATTTTTATTATTTATTTTCCCTCCTTCTTTGTACTTTTCTTTTTGTTTTGTTGTTTTGTTTTTTGTCCCTTCCTTTTTTTCTTTTTCTTTTTCCATTTCAGTTTGTGTGTTTGTTGGATTTGTCTGTGCGTTTGTGTACCTTTGTTCCCTGTGTGGTTGTTTGTTTTCTTTTCCAGGGCTACTTCAAGAAATAAGCAAAAGCACACTGGGTGCAGAGTCCCAAATACCCCTACAAATAGGGAAATAAAATAATGAAAGTCTCAACAAGACAAACCAAGAGACACCTTTCAAAGAACACTTCCTGAATGGACAGGGCATGGACAGTCAAAGAGCCCTCTTTAATGGAGCAGCACCTGTAGGGACAAAGTGCATAACAAACTTTTAAAATTAACAAGAGATAGAAAACTAACCAAAATGACGAAACGGGAGAAGTCTCCTCCAAAGAAATTCCAGGAAGAATTGACAGCTAAGAACTGCTCAAAACAGATATAAGCAAAGTAACTGAATAAGAATTTAGAACAATAGTCATAAAATTAATCGCTGGGCTTGAAAAATGCATGGAAGACATCAGAGAAACTATTGCTACAAAGACCATGGAGCACAAAAATTGTTGTGATGAATTAGAAAATGCTATAAATGAGGTGCACAATAAAAGGGTGGCATCCAATGCACGTACTGAAGAGGCAGAAAGGAGAATAAGTGATTTAGAGGACACAGTTGTAGAAAAAGAGGAAGCTGAGAAAAAGAGAGCTAAACTGATTCAGGAACACAAAAGTAGAATTTGAGAGCTCAGGGATACAATCAAATGGAACAGTATCTGTATCATAGGAATCTCAGAAGAGGAAGAGAGAGGGAAAGGTGTTGAAGGAGTCCCGGAACAAATTATAGCAGAGAATTTTCCCAATCTAGGGAAGGAAACAGACGTTGAAATCCAAGAGGGACAGAGAACTCCCCTCAGACGTAACCTGAATCAATCTTCTACACAACATATCATAGTGAAACTGGCTAAATATAAGGACAAAAAGAGAATGCTGAAAGCAGTTGGGAGAAAACGGCCCTAACATACAAAAGGAAACCTATTAGAGTGGTGACAGACCTATCTTCTGAAACTTGGCAGGCCAGAAGGAATGGCAGGAAATCTTCAAAGTGATGAACAGAAAAAATATGCAGCCAAGAACCCTCTGTCCACCAAGCCTGTCATTCAGAATAGAAGGAGAGATAAAAGTCTTTAGAAATAAACAAAAATAGAAAGAATTTGTCACCACTAAACCAACCCTACAAGAAATTCTGAGAGGGCCTCTATGAAGGAAATGTTGCAAGGAATGAAAGGTACCAGACACACCACCACAAGCTAAGTCCCACAAAGGACACAATGTCTCTAAATCCATATTTTTAAATAATAACACTGAATGTAAATGGGCTGAATGCTCCAATCAAAAGACATAGAGTAGCAGAATGGATAAAAAAAAATCCATTTATTTGCTGTCTATAAGAAACTCATTTTAGACTGGAGCACACCTTCAGACTGAAAGTAAGGGGATGGAGAAATGTATATCATGCTACTGGATGTCAAAAGAAAGCTGGAGTAGCTATAATTACATCAGATAAATGGGACTTTAAAGGAAAGGCAGTAACAAGGGATGAAGAAGGGTATTATACAATAATTACATGGTCTATCCATCAGGAAGAGCTAACAATTATAAATGTCTATGCACCAAATATGGGAGCACCTAAATATAGAAAACAATTAATCACAAACAGAAACACTCTTATGGATAAGAATATGCTAATAGCAGGGGACTTTAATACTCCAATTACAGCAATGGATAGATCAACCAGACAGAAAATGACTAAAGGCATAATGGACTTGAATGACACATTGGACCAGATGGATTTGACAGATATATTTAGAACTCTACCTCCTGAGGCCATGGAATTCACTTTCTTCTCAAGTGTGCATGGCACATTCTCCAAGATAGATCACATACTGGGACATAAAGCAGCCCTCAATAAAGATAAAATAATTGAAATCATACTATGCACACTTTCAGATCACACTGCTATGAAACTTGAAATCCATTACAGGAAGAAGTCTGGAAACCCTCCAGAAACATGGATGTTAAAGAACACCCTACTGAAGAACAAATAGGCCAATCAGGCAATTAGAGAAGAAATTTAAAAATATGTAGAAACAAATGAAAATGAATATACAACAATCCAAACTTTATAGGATACAGCAAAGGCAGTCCTAACAGGAAAGTACATTGCACTCCAGGCCTATTTGAAGAAATTAGAAAAAGCTCAAGTAGAAAATCTAACAGTGCACCTAAAAGACCTAGGGGGAGAGCAACAGGCGCACCCAAAACCCAGTAAAAGAGGAGAAATAATAAAAAGTCAGGGCAGAAATATACAATATAAAAATGAAAGAAACAGGTGAAAACATCAATGATACTAAGAGTTGTTTTTATGAAAAAATAAACAAAATTGACAAACCTCTAGCCAGGCTTCTCAAAAAGAAAAGAGAGAGCACCCAAACAGACAAAATCATGAATAAAAATGGACTAATTACAACCAACCCCTCAGAAATACAAGCAATTATCAGGGAATACTATGAAAATTTATATGCCAACAAACTGGACAACTTAGAAGAAATGGAAAAATTCCTAAGCACACACTCACTACCAAAATTCACATGGGAAAAGGTAGAAAAACTGAACAGACCCAGAACTAGTGAGGAAATTGAATCAGTTATCAAAAATTTCCCAACAAATAAGAGCCCTGGGCCAGATGGCTTCCCTGGGGAATTCTACTAGACATTTAAAACAGAATTAATACCCATTCTTCTCAAGCTATTCCAAATAATAGAAATCAAAGGAAAACTTCCAGACTCATTTTATGAAGCCAGCATCACTTTGATTCCCAAGCCAGACAGAGACCCAATAAAAAAAGAGAACTACTGGCCATCCTTGATGAAAATGTATGCAAAATTCCTCAGCAAGATACTTGCAAATAGAATTCAATAGCACATACAAAGATTTATCCACCAAGATCAGGTGGGATTCATTCCTGGGTTACAGGGCTGGTTCAATATTTGCAAATCAATCAATGTGATACATCACATTAAGAAAAGATTAGATAAAAATCATATGATCCTGTCAATATGCAGAAAAAGCATTTGACAAAATACAGTATTCATTTTTAATAAAGACCCTCGAGAATGTCGGGATAGAAGGAACTTACTTAAACATCATAAAAGCCATCTATGAGAAGCCCTCAGCTAACATCATCCACAACCGGGAAACACTGAGAGCTTTCCCGCTGAGATCAGGAACATGACAGGAATGTCCACTCTCACCACTGTTGTTTAACATAGTGCTGGAAGTCCTAGAGTCAGGCAACAAAAGGAAATAAAAGGCATCAGAATTGGCAAAGAAGAAGTCAAACTTTCACTTTTTGCAGATGACATAATACTCTACATAGAAAATGCAACAGACTCGACCAGAAGCCTACTAGATCTGATCTAGCAATTCAGCAATGTTTCAGGGTACAAAATCAACATACAGAAACTCATGAAGTAAATTGAAGAAGACTCAAAGAAATGGAAAAACATTCCATACTGTAGGGTCGGAAGAATAAATATTGTTAAAAAGTCATTACTAACCAAAGCAATCTACACATTCAATGCAATCCCAATGAAATTTGTACCAGAATTCTTCTCAAAACTTGAACGAACTATCCTCAGATTTGTATGGAACCACAAAAGAGCCTGAATAGCCAAAGTAGTATTAAAGAAGAAAACCAAAACGGGACCCATCAACATCCCAAACATTAGCCTCTACTACAAAACTGTCATCATCAAGACAGTATAGTATCGACACAAAAACAGACACATAGACCAATGGAATAAAATATGGAACTCAGAATTGGACCCACAAATGTATGACCAACTAATCTTTGACAAAGCAGGAAAGAGCATCCAATGGAAAAAAGACAACCTCTTTAACAGATGGTGCTGGGTGAACTGGACAGAAACATGCAGGAAAATGAAACTAGATCATTTTCTCACACCCTCCACAAAAATAAACTCAAAATGGATAAAGGACCTGAATGTGAGACAGGAAACCATCAAAACCCTAGAAGAGAAAGCAGGAAACAACCTCCTTGAGCTCAACTGCAGCAATTTCGTACTTGACACATCCCCAAAGGCAAAGGAATCAAGAGCAAAAATGAATTATTTGGACCTCATCATGATTAGAAGCTTCTGCATGGCAAAGGAAACAACACACAAAACTAATAGGCAACCGATGGAATGGGAAAAGATAGTTGCAAATGACATATCAGTTAAAAGACTAGTATCAAAAATCTATAAGGAACTCACCAAACTCCACACCCAAAAAACAAACAATCCAGTGAAGAAATTGGCAGAAGACATGAATGGACACTTCTCCAAAGAAGACATCCAGATGGCCAACAGGCACATTAAATGATGCTCAGCGTCCTTCTTCATCAGGCAAATACAAATCAAAAGCACACTGAGATACCACCTCACACTGGTCAGAGTGGCTAAAATAAACAAATTAGGAGACTATAGGCGTTGGTGAGGATGTGGAGAAATGGGCACCCTCCTACACTTTGGTGGAAATGTAAGCTGGTGCAACCATTCTTGAAAACAGTATGGAGGTTCCTCAAAAAATTAACAATAGAAGTCCTCTATCACCCAGCAGTAGCACTGCTAGGTATTTACCCAAGGATACAGGAGTGCTGATGCATAGGGGCACATGGATCCCAATGTTCATAGCAGCACTCTCAACAATAGCCAATACATGGAAAGAGCCTAAGTGTCCATCAACGGACGAATGGATCAAGAAGATGTGGTTTATCTATACGATGGAATACTACATGGCAATGAGAAAGAATGAAATCTGGCCATGTGTAGCAACATGGATGGACCTTGAGGGTGTTATGCTGAGCAAAATAAGTCAGGCAGAGAAGGACAAATACCATATGTTTACACATATAGGTGGATTAAAAAGAAGCTGTCGGAGAACCATGAGGGAGAAGAAAGTGAAAAATAGTTGGGGAGAGGGAAGGAGGCAAACCATGAGAGACTCTTGAATGCTGATAACGAACTGAGGACTGATGTGGGTGGGGGTGAGGGGATGGGGGTGATGGGCATGGAGGAGGGCACTTGTGGGGGTGAGCACTCGGTGTTGTATGTGAACAAACTTGACAATGCACTTCTCAAAAAATAAAATACATTCAGAAAGTCTCCTTTAATATTTCTTTTTGGGTTAGATTGGTGGTCGTAAACTCATTTAGTTGTTGCTTGTCTGAGAAACTATCTTTCCTTCTATTCTCAATGTTATCCTTGTTGGATATGGTATTTCTTACTATCGATTTTCCCCTTTCAATGGTTTGGATATAGCATACCACACTCTTCTGGCCTGCAATTTTCTGTGGAAAAATCTTCTGATAGCTTTATGGTAGACGTTTCTTTTGTATGCAACTGCCTTCTTCTCTCTTGTAACCTTTAAAACTCTTACTTCCTGACCATTTTTTCCATTTTATTTATATGTGTCTTGGTGTGGACCTATTTAGGTTGAATCTGTTGCGGAATCTCTGTGCATCTTATATTTGCGTCTCTGTTTCCCTCCCCAGATTCAAGAAGTTTTTAACTATTATCTCTTCAAATACGTTTTCTGCCTCCCGCTCTTTTCTGTCGTCTCTTTCTGGAATCCCTGTAACGTGAATGTTATTATGCTTGATGGAATCATATAGTTCTTAAGTCTACTCTCATTACGCAATATTTGTTTTTCTCTAACCAATTCAGCTTGACTCCTTTAAATTACTCCGTCCTCTAGATCACTGATATGTTCCTCTGTTTTATGCATGCTACCACTTATTCCATCAATTGCATTTTTTATTTTATTTTTTTATTTCTTCATCTCTGATATGTTATTTTTATTTTATTTATTTTATTAAAAAAATTTCAATAGCTTATTATCAAGTTGGTTTCCATATAACACCCAGTGCTCACCCCCACAAGTGCCCTCCTCCATGCCCAACACACCCCTTCCGCTCTCCCAGACTCCCATCAGCCCTCAGTGTGTTCTCAGCATTCAAGAGTCTCTCATGGTTTGCCTCCCTCCCTCTCCCCCTTGTTTCCCCCCTTCTTCTTCCCCACGGTCCTCCATTAAATTCCTCCTAATCCTCCTATACGTGCAAACATACAGTGTCTGTCCTTCTCTGCCTGACTTATTTAGCTCAGCATAACACCCTCAAGTTCCATCCATGTTGCTACACATGGCCAGATTTCATTCTTTCTCATTGCCATGTAGTATTCCATAGTATAGATAAACCACATCTTCTTGATCCATTCGTCCGTTGATGGACACTTAGGCTCTTTCAATGTATTGGCTATTGTTGAGAGTGCTGCTATGAACATTGGGATCCATGTGCTGCTATGCATCAGCACTCCTGTATCCCTTGGGTAAATTCCTAGCAGTGCTATTGCTCGGTCATAGGGGAGTTCTATTGTTAATTTTTTGAGGAATCTCCACACTGTTTTCCAGAGTAGCTGCACCAGTTTACATTCCCACCAACAGTGTAGGAGGGTGCCCGTTTCTCCATATCCTCAACAGCATCTAGAGTCCTCCGATTTGCTCTTTTTAGCCACTCTGACTGGTGTGAGGTGGTATCACAGTGTGCTTTTCATTTGTATTTGCCTGATGAGGAAGGACGCTGAGCATCATTTCATGTGTTTTTTGGCCATTTGGATGTCCTCTTTGGAGAAGTGTCTGATATGTTATTTTTATTTTTTCTCTTTTTTCAAGGGTTACACTGGGGTCCTCTACCCCTTTCTGAAGTATAGTGCTTAACTTTATGATCATTACTTTAAAATCTGTATCAGGTATACTGCTTCTATCCTTTTCACTTAGATCTCCTATGATTTTACCCTCTTCTTTATTTCGGACAATTCTTTGTCCCATCTCTCTGTGTTAGGAAAATCATCGATATTTTCTGCTCTTGAAAATAGTGATTTTATTAATAAGAGGTCCTGTAGTGTCATGCAGTGCAGTGTCCCCTCTTCAGCAGAAACTGACATTTCAGGGGAATCTTCTATGTATGCTGTTTATATCTTGTTATTGTGTCTGAGTTACTTTTCCTTTCAATCCAGACATCTGCACCGATGTCTTTCCCTATTGCAGGCTGTGTTTGCTCCCTGTGATGTTAGTGAGACACAGAGAGGCAAGCTTTAACAGTGAATGACAGCAGAAGTGCTCAGAGGTGGGGTGGTGGTTTTAGCAAATCTTTCATTGAATTACTTGTACTAGGCTGGAACCCCACAGTCTGGTAGCTGGGGGGTGGTTATAGAACATGGTAACCATGTTGGTGACCAGGGGCAAGGGGTGTCTATGAGGGTGTTAGCAAGGCAGGGCACATGCATGGCATTATCAAAATTTGCATTGAGATGCTAACCCTAGGCCAGAACCCCCAAACTGTAGTGGCTGTAGGGACATAGTGCATGCACTCAGCAGCTGGGTGGAGGCATATATGGAGTTAAAATTTTCACCGAACCCAGGAGCAAGGACAGCATGCTTGAAGTGGGCATATTCTCAGAAGAGGACCTGTGTTGGCTCATTCCTAGCAGGTTAAATAGTGTCTGTGTACTACTTCCTTCTACAGGTGGCTATGTGTTTATGCAGTGGACAGAGGAGGTAAATTGTGCCTGTCACCGTTTTTAGTCCTTAGGAAGTCTCCCAACATACTCTGAAATCAGTATAAACAAATTTTCCTCCCATTGTGCAAGGTGTTGCTTCTATGTTGCCTCTCCTTGGGTTGTTGTCTTTCTAAGTATGGGGACTCAGCTATTAATCACCCTTCTGGTTCACTCAGTGCTAAGTCAGGTGACTTTTAAAGCTCCAGGCTCTACGTTCCATTGGCTATAAAAACACCTAGGATTCGGTCCTAGGTTTTTAATTTTTTAATGTTTTTATTTATTTCTGAGAGAGAGAGAGAGAGAAACAGACAGACAGACAGGGTAAGCAGGGCAGGGTCAGAGAGAGGGGGAGATACAGAATCTGAAGCAGGCTCCAGGCTCTGAGCTGGCAGTCAGCACAGAGCCCGACGCGGGGCTCGAACCCACGAGCCGTGAGATCATGACTTGAGCCGAAGTCGGACACTTAACCAACTGAGCCACCTAGGCGCTCCCTCTGTCCCTGTGATTTTAAAGGCCAGATGTTATGGGGATTTGTTTTCCCTCTATAGGCTCCCTGGTGCTTTTCCCTTTCCATGACAAGACCTTTCTCCCTCCTGTGGAAGCTCCTAACATTGTTTCTGCCCTTCATAATCAATCTCTCAGATGCAGCTTCTTTTCTACATTTAGTTGTGTAGTTTGTTCTGTCACTCTTCAGATCACTTTATGATTATTTGTTAAATGTGACTGATATCTAGCTGTAAACATAGGATGAGATGAGCTTAGGATCCTCCTACTCTGCCATCTTGCAATTCCCCAGTTCATTCATTTTTTGGGTAATTACTTTGTGTTCTTTGTTTGATTGTGGATGAAAAGACCAGATACAAAAGACCCACAGCTAATATCATCCTCAAATAAAAAACTGAGAAAAACAGAAAAATGGGGAAAAACTGAGAGCTTTCCTACTAAAGTCAGGAACACAGCAGGGAAGCCCACTGTCACCAATGTTATTCAATATAGTGTTTGAAGTCCTAGCTTCAACAATCAGGCAACGAAAATAAATAAAAACGATATATATCTGCAAGGAGGAAGTCAAACATTCACTCGTCGCAGACAACATGATCCTCTATGTGGAAAGCCCAAAAGAGTCCACCAAAAAAATGCTAGAACTGATACATGAATTCAGCAAAATCACAGGTATAAAATCAATCGACAATGGTGCATTTCTATGTACCATTAATAAAGTAGCAGAAAGAGACATCAAATAATTGATTCCATTTACAATTGCCCCCCAAATAAAATATCTAGGGATAAACTTAACCATCAGGGAGAAGAATCTATACACTGAAAATTATATAAAGCTGATGAAATAATTGAAGAAGACACAAACAAATAAAAAAAAATTCTATGGTCATGGATTAGAAGAACAAATATGTTAAAATGTTGAACTACTCAAAACAATCTACATATTTAATGCAATCCTATCAAAAGAACACCAACATTCTTCACAGAGATAGAACAAAAAAATTCTAGAATTTGTAAGGTACAAAAAAAGACCGTGAGTAGCCGAAGTAAACTTGAAAAAGAAAATCAAACCTAGGGCATCACAATTCTGGACTTCAAGCTGTGTTACAAAACTGTAATCATCAATACAGTATGGTATTGGTACAAAAACAGACACATAGTTCAATGGAACAGAATAGAGAACACATAAATGGACTCACAAACATATGGCGAACTACTCTTCCACAAAGCAGAAAAGAATATCCAACAGAAAAAAAGACAGTCACTTCAGGAAATGGTGTTGGAAAAACTTGACAGCAACATGCAGAAGAATGAACCTTGACTACTCTCTCACCACACACAAAGATAAAATCCATAAAAATTGATGAAAGACCTAAACATAAGACATAAATCTATCAAAATTCTAGAGAAGAAAACAGGCAATAACCTTTTGGACCTCGACTGTAGCAACTTTAACTAACCATGTCTCCAGAGACAAGGGAAACAAAAGCAAAAATGAAATATTGGGACCTCATCAAGATAAAAAGCTTCTGCAGAGTGAAGGAAACAATCAGTGAAACTAAAACGCAACTGATGGAATGGGAGCAGATATTTGCAAATCACATAGCATATTGTTGAGGATGAAATGACACAAAGACAGGACACACACAAAGGACAGACACAGACACAACTCCGGCCGGAGGAACAATTCTACGCAAGCCCCTCTTGCGGTTTATTTTATACCCCGGTAACTGGATACAAACTGAAATCTACAAGATGCATTCCTTTACCAATTAAGGGCAAGTAGCCAAACACATTTCAAGGACAGGGGGGAGCAAAGGGAGGAAGCGACCACAACATGTTTACTAAGAGGCCTGCCCACAATTCCAGCCTTCTCCTTACTTCTAAGGAGGGCATGTTCCCTCGTTTGCGAGCGGACCATTAAACTTGGATATTGTGTGCAGGCCTCCTGGCAGAGCATCCTGTTTGCAGGCATGCTTTGCCCAGGCAGGGAGCCCCGTGTGCAGGCACATCCCTGCGTCCCTAACCACGCTTTCTTGTGGTCACTGTCGGGCTCCCACACATATAAAGTGTTAGTATCCAAAATCTATAAAGAACTTATCAAACTCAACACCCAAAAATCAAATAATCCAGTGAGGAAACGGGCAAAAGACATGAATAGACACTTCTCCAAAGATGACATCCAGATGGTTAACAGACACACGAAAAGATGCTCAACATCACACTTCGTCAGGGAAATACAAATCAAAACCACAATGAGATACCAACTCACACCTGTCAGAATGGCTAAAATTAACAACGTAGGGAACAACAGATGTTGGTGAGGATGCAGAGAAAAGGGAACACTTTTGTATTGATAGTAGGAATGGGAACTGGAACAGCCAGTCTGGAAAACTGTAAGGATACCATATGTTTGCATATATAGGAGGGTTAGGAGGAACTTAACGGAGGACCATCGGGGAGAAGAAGGGGGAAAATGGTGAGGGAGAGGGAAGGAGGCAAACCATGAGAGACTCTTGAGTGCCAAGAGGGGATCGAGGGCTGATGGGGGTTGAGGAAAGAAGAAGGGGGGTGATGGGCATGGAGAACGGTATTTGTGGGGATGAGCACTGGGTGTTATATGGAAACAAACTTGACAATAAACTATTAAAAAAACAAAATCAGCAGAACTGCAGGAAATGAAAAAAAATAAATAAATAAAACTTAAAAAAAGAAAAAAACTGGTGCAGCCCCTCTGGAAAACAGTATGGAGGTTCCTCAGAAGATTCACAGTAGAACTTCCCTATGACCCAGCAATAGCACTACTAGATATTTACCCAAGTGATACAGGAGTGCTGATGCATAGGGGCACATGGACCCCAATGTTCATAGCAGCACTCTCAACAATAGCCAAAACATGGAAAGAACCTAAGTGTCCATCAACAGACGTATGGATCAAAAAGATGTGGTTTACCTATACAATGGAATACTACATGGCAATGAGAAAGAATGAAATCTGGCCATGTGTAGCAACATGGATGGAACTTGAAGGTGTTATACTGAATGAAATAAGTCAGGCAGAGAAGGACAGATACCATATGTTTGCACGTATAGGAAGAGCTTAACAGAGGCCCACAGGCGAGGAGAAGGGGAAAAAGAGTTGGGGAGAGGGAGGTAGGCAAACCATGAGAGACTCTTGAATGCTGAGAACAAATTGAGGGCTGATGGGGGGGGAGAAGGGAGAGGGGTGATGAGCATGGAGGAGGGCAGTTTTTGGGATGAGCAATGGGTGTTATATGATAACCAACTTGACAATAAACTATTAAAAAATAAAATAATAATAAAGTAGAAAAAATAAAGAAAATATTTTAATAAAATTTTAAACTAAAAAAGAAAAGAAGAGAAAATAAAGAAACAGTATGAATGTTCCTCAAAATTGAAAAACAGATCTACCCCATGATCTATCAAGTGCACTAATAGGTATATATCCAAAGCATACAAAAATGCTGACTTGAAGGGGCACATGCACCGCAGTGTTTATAGAAGCAGTTTCAACAATAGCCATGGTATGGAAAAAGTCCAAATGTCCATGAACAGATGGACCGGTAAAGAAAATGTAGTGTATATATGACACCATCTTTACAATGGAATATCACTCAGCAATCAAAAAGAATAAAATTTTGCCATTTGCTGAAACATGGATGGAACTAGACAGTATTATGCTATGCAAAATAACTCAGTCACAGAACGACCAATATCATATTATTTCGTTCATATGTGAAATTCAAGAAACAAATAGATGAGGGGCACCTGGGTGGATCAGTCAGTTACATGTTTGAGTTCAGTTCAGGTCATGATCTCGTGGTTTGTGAGTTTGATCCCTGCATCAGGCTGACTGTTCAGAGCCTGGAACCTGCTTCAGATTCTGTCTCTCTCTCTCTCTGCTCTTCCGCACTAGCATTCTCTCTCTCTCTCTCTCTCTCTGTCTCAAACATAAATAACCCTTAAAAAATTAAAAATAAAAGAAGCAAAACAGATGAACATTGGGGAAGAGAAGCAAAAATAAGATAATAACAGAGAGGAAGACAAACCAAGAGAGTCTTAAGTAAGAATACAAACTGAGGATTGCTGGAGGAGTGCTATGTGGAGATGGGCTAAGCGGGCGATGAGCATTAAGGAGCGCACTTTTTGAGATGAACCCTGGGTGTAAAATGTATGTGATTTTTCACTAAATTCTATTCCTGAAATCATTATTACACTATATGCTAACTAACTTGTAAATAAATAAATATTTTTGAAACTAATTTTAAGTAAAGAATTTATCAAAAATATTGTCAAAAAGTCCTTTTATAAACTATAATCCCTACACTAATTATATGTAATTAATTAATTACATCAATCGAATTCACTTGCTATTAATAATTACTTAGTTGGATTCAACACTGAATTATAGGAAGATCCAGAATTCACCTCCTCTCAAGGACACAACAAATCTATGACTATCAATGGAATGAAAGATACTAAAAAATTGGATAAATAGATTCTTCAATACAACATATAATTGGAAAACATTGAGATAAAAAGGAAACAAATACACAGACACTCCAGTAAGAAAAATGTATCTTAGGTATGCAAATCACAGTCAGGGATGTATCAAATGTACAGAAACCTAAGGAGTGAAATATTAAAATTTGCCATCAAGCACACCAAACCTTTGATACTGCACAACATAGATGAGCCCCTAAAACACTGGAATGTGAAAATATATTGATATTACTACAAGGAAGATTATAAATCTGGATATACTGGAAAACCCACTCTTAAAGGGCTTACACATAGGCTCACTCAACCCAGAATCCAGATCAACACAAATTTGAAAAGTATATAAACCAACGATGAAGGAGATCCATTTGCTAAACTTAAGGAGTCTGCCAGAGGAGCAGAAAACATCAAGGACTCTCCTGGGGGCCTGGGATACTTGTAAGAGCCATATTTTTTATCTTAGTGTACATCACTAGTATCAGTATTGGCCTATACCTTTTATAATTCTCCTTATTTCCTGCTTGTTCCAGTAAGCATGTCATGCAGAGTGCTCTTCCCATCAACATGCCAAAACAACCATGCCTCACCATAGGGCTAGTAACCAACCATACCCCTCAATGTGCCATAGCATGTGTAAATGAACATAGTTAGAAGATAGTTAAAGGAGATATAAAATATAAGAATGTACCAAACAGAAGTTATAAATGAAATGAAAAACACACTACAGTGGTCTAACAGCAAACTGGATAAAACAGAATACCAAATCAGTGAACTGGATGACAAAACGATGAAACTTGGACACAGCAGAGAACAAACAGACAAACCAAAAAACAAAAAATATGAGGTGTAAGGAAAGATGTCTTAAGGGACAACTGCGATAATATCAAGAAGAATAACATTATAGTGATGCCAGAAAACAAAGGGAAAGAGAAAGAACAGGAAAAAAAAATTTTTGAAGAAATGATGGCTGAAAACTTCTCTAATCTAAGGAAAGAATCAGACATCCATGTCCTGGAAGCCCAGGGAAATCCAAATGAGATAAATTCAAAGAGGTCCATATCAAAACATATTATAATTCAAATGGTGAAAGTTATGAATAAGAGAGAATCCTAAAAGCAGCATGGGAAAAACAACAACCACAACAACAAAAACTGTGTTACATAAATGGGAAACCACATTAAGTGTCTTATAATTTTTTCTGCAGAAACTGAAGGCTGAGTGAGAGACATGACATATTCGAGGTGCTATGGAAAAAATAAAAACACACGAACAAACAAACAAACAAACAAATCTTAGTCAAGAACTTTCCAGATAAGGAAAAGCTAATGGAGCTTATCACCATTATATGGGACTCACAAGAAATGTTAAGGTAACTTCATTAAGAAGAAAAAAATTGGCACTCATTAATGTAAGGAAACATGAAAGGCATGAAAAAATAAACTCACTTGAAAAAATAAATATATAACAAAGTTAGTAGATCAATATTTAGCAAGCATGTAAGTCAAAAGGAAAAAAGACAAATTAAGTAAAATTACAATAATTATTTAGGGGAGGCATAAGATAAGAAAGATGTAAATGTATCATCAAAAATCTAAAATGTGTAAGGGGAAGAAAAGACTAAAGCTTTGAAATAAATATAAATTAAGCTGTTAACAACTTAAAACAGGCTATAGTTATATCAGACAAAATAAATTTTAAAACAGAAAATGGAATAAGACAAAGCTTGGCATTATATAATGAGAAATGTGTTATTCCAGCAGGCAGATATAACAGTGATAAATCTCCATGCATTCAACATAGGACACCAAAATATATAAAGCAAATATTAAAATACTTAAAGTGAGAAATTGAAAATATGATAATAGTAGGAGACTTTCATATCCCACTTTTATGAATGAATAGATCATTAAGAAAAAAAATCAGGAAAAACACATTAGATGAAATGGACTTAAAAAATATATGCAGAACATGCCATCCTAAAGTAGAAGAATACACATTCTTCTCCAGTGTACATGATATATTCTCCAGTATGGATTATATATTGAGTCACAAAACACGTGATAGTAAAATAAAGAAAATTAAGATAATATAAAATAATTTTCTCACCATAAAGGCTTTAAACTAGAAATTAATTTAAAGAAGGAAATGAGTCCTCTTGAGTAACCCTGTTCCTTTCTGAAAATAATAAAAAATAAGAAGAAAATGGGATAACCACAGCAATGTAAGAAAGGAGAAATATATTACTAAATAACTAATGGGTCATCCAAAAAGTCAAAGCAACATTAAAACATATCTAGGGAAAAATGAAAACAGAAATATAATGTACCAAAATCTATAGGATGCAGCAAAAGCAATTCCAAGAAAGAAGTCATAGCAATATAGATTTACCTTAAGAAAGAAGAAAAGACTCAGACCATCTAACTTTACACCTAATAGAACAAGAAACTGAATAAACAAAGCATTAAATTAGTAGAATTAAGAAATAATAAAGATCATAGTAGAAATAAATGATATAGAGCCTTAAAGGACAATCAAAAAAATAAATAAAAAGAAGAGTTGATTTTGTGAAAAGAGAAACAAAATTGACAACCCTTAACCAACCAAAAAATAAAAACAAAAGAGACATAAATAAATTAATCAGATATAAAAGAGGGGTGCCTAGTTGAGTCAGTCAATTAAGTGTTCGACTTTGGCTCAAGTAATGATCTCATTGTTTGTGGGTTTGAACCCCACATCAGGCTCTGCGCTGACAGCTCAGAGCCTGGAGTCTGCTTCGGATTCTATGTCTTCCTCTCTCACCCCCACCACCTCTCTCTATCTCTTTCAAAGATAAATAAATATTAAAAAACAATAAAATGTTTTAAGAAATGAAAGAGAATTTACAAATAATACCACAGAAATGTAAAGAATAGAAAGAAAACAATCATAAACAACTACACGCCAGGAAGGTGGACAACTTAGAAAAATATATAACTTTCTATAAACAGAATTTTGTAAATGTGAATCATAAGGAAATAGAAAACCCTGTGCAGATTCATTATTAGTAAGGAAATTGAAACTATGATAAAAAATCACTGGGATGTCTGGGTGGCTCAGTCGGTTAAGCGTCCGACTTCGGCTCAGGTCATGATCTTGCACTTTGTGAGTTTGAGTCCCATGTCGGGCTCTGTGCTGACAGCTCAGAGCCTGTAGCCTGCTTCGGATTCTGTGTCTCCCTCTCTCTCTGCCCCTCTCTCAAAAATAAATAAATGTTAAAATTATGTTTTTTAAATCACCAAAGTATGTCCAGGCTCAGAGGGGTTCACTGGTGAATTCTACCAAACATTCAAAGATTTAACACCTATCCTTATCAAACGTTTCAAAACCATTGAAGAGGTGGGAAAGCTTCATGTTATGATGAAGCCATGACATTCATTACCATGACACCAAAATCGTACAAGAACACCACACACGCAAATTACAGGCCAAAAACCTTGAGGAATATAAATGAAAAAAAAATCTCAACAAAAAGTTAGTAATGCAAATTTCAAAATACACTGAAAGAATAATATACCATGATCAAGCGAGATTTATTCTAGTGATGCAAGAATGGTTCAACATCTACAAATTAATCAGTGAGATACATCACCTTACCAAAATGAAAGATAAAAGTCATATGATTATCTTTATGGACGCAGAAAGCATTTGACAAGATATATTTTATTATAAAAATATTCTTGTAAGTTTATAATAAAAACAATTCTCATGGAAGTGGTATAGGAAATGTAACTTAACATAATGGAGGCCCTATATCACAAGTGACACCTAACATTATAGTCAATAGTGAAAAGCTGAAAACTTATTCTTAAGAAGCAAACAAAGCAAGGATGCCCACTTTTACCATATTTATTAAACATAGTATTGAAAATCCTAGCCACAACAATTAGAGGAAAGAAGAGTAATAAATATCATCCAAATCAGAAAAAAAAGTAAAACTGTCACTATTTGTGAATGATATGATACTAAACATAGAGCACCTTAAAGACTCCACCAAAATAAAACAAACAAAAAACAAACAAACAAAACACTGTTACAACTAAGTAAATTCAGTAAATTTGGAGGATAGAAAATACATAGAAATCTGTAGCATTTATACACACAGATAATGAAACAAACAAGAAAGATTAATAACACCATTTATAATTACATAAAATAAACATAAAATACTTACAAATAATTTAACCAATAAGGAGAAAGATCTGATGAAAAAAATTTCAGGAGATAAATGTTGATGGATTAAAGAATTAGTATTGCTAAAATGTCCATACTATCCAAAACAATACACAAATTCAACACAATCCCTATTGAAATTTCAACAGCATTTTTCACAAAAGTAGAACAAATAATGCTAAACTATGTATAGAACCACACACAACACACACACACACACACACACACACACACACCCAAAAATGGTCAAACCAATCTTGAAAAGGAATAAAGCTGGTAGTAAAACACTCCCTGATTTCAAACTATTACAAAGCTATGATGATCAAAGCAGTATGGTATTGGTACACGTACAGACACATAGATCAATGAAATAGAATTAAAGGCCAGAAATAATTCCAGATGTATATTGGTAATTAACCTACCATAAAAGAGCTGACTAAGGATATATAATAGGTAGAAGATATTCTTTCAATAAATGGTTCTGAGTAAACTGAACAGCCACATTCCAAAAGAGAGAAAGAGAAAGAGAAAGAAACAAACAAACTAGACTGATATTTTGGAATAAACTTAAAAGGGATCACATAATTGTATGTAAGACCTGAAACCATAATATTCCTAGAATAAACATAGGTGGTAAACTCCTTGACATTTGTCTAAGTGATGTCTTTGTAGATTTGTCTTCAAATGCAAGTGTCACAAAAGCAAAAATAAACATATGAATATACCAAACTAAAAAGGTCTGTACAACAAAAGAAGCCATTACTAAATGAAGAGGAAATCTGCTAAATTTAAACCATATATCTGATAAGAGTTTAATATCCAAAATATACAAAAGACTTATACAACTAAGCAACAACGAAACAAATAATATTTAAAAAGGGCAGATAACCATGGACAGAAAATTCCCAAAGAAGACATACAAATGGCGAACAGACACATGAAAAGATGTTCAATAGCACTTATCAGGAAAGTCCAAATTAAAACCACAATGAGTTATCACTTTACACTTGTGAGTATGGTTAAAATGAAAAACATAAAAAATAACAAGTGTTGGTGAGTATGCAGAGATAAAGGAATCTTCAGGCACTGCTGATGCAAATTCAAACTGGTGAAGCCACTGTGGAAAAGAATATGGAAGTTACTAAAAATTGTGAAATACAATTACCATATGATTCACTAATTCCACTATTGGATCTTTACATAAAGAATTGAAAACGCTAATTCAAAAAGATATATGCACTCCTATGTTTCTGCAGCATTATTTGCAACAGCCAGTATATGAAAGCAATTCAATTGTCTATCCATAGATGAATGAATAAAAAATAGGTGATGTATTTACATATAAAACATATGTAATGTATATATACAGAAATAATGTATATATCTACACATTATATATAATATGTTATATATACAAATATATTTATATATCAAATATACAAATACATATAAATATATACAATGTATATATACAAATAGTTTTATATATACACAAATTATATATATACATATATATTTATATTTAAATAATGGAATATTACTTA
>NW_027527822.1:894085-909052 GCF_008692635.1 Crocuta crocuta
CTCAGTCAGTAAAGTGTCCAACTCTTGATTTCAGCTCAGGTCAGGATCTCATAGTTTGTTTGATCAAGCCCTGCATCAGCACTGTGCTGACAGCACATAGCCTGCTTGGGATTCTCCTTCCTCTCTCTCTGTCCCTCTCCATCTCAGGAGCATACTCTATCTCTCTCAAAATAAATATATAAACTTAAAAAAATCTTTTAAAAAATTTTATAAATTTAATCATACCATGTGGAGGTAGAAATATATCAAACATTTATAACATACACATAAATATATACAAACATGAGAAAAGGTGTAAATAGAGAACTTACAGCTCTCATTCTAAATCTGTAGCCATGGGTCTTTAAAACATAGTAACAATTTCTGGTTTGTCTAAAATGGTTAGCTCTTGTCTTTTCTCCACTCAAACTTTTGTCTAAATTGTGTTTCTAACAAATGGGAAAAGGTAAGAATATTTGTTTACCAATATTTGTGGAAGAGAATTTCAAGACCTTCCCTTGCCCTGATGATGTAATTTTATGGAGGCTGTGGACCTAGCTGTAGGTGAGTGATGGAGGAGACACCTAATGGCTGTACGGGTGTTTCCATGACCAGTATAGTGCCCAAAATATCTAGTTAATTTCCAATTAGGCAGTTTCCTTTTCAATTTTGGGGACTTGCTTTGGGGGGATCAATTACTTCAGAGTCCTTTTTTTTTTCAGTTACTTCAGAGTCCTTGAGGCAGGGCTTGGAAAGGAGCCCAAAGTTCAAATGACTATAGAAATTAAAGTTGGGAAAGATCTGGTAGAAATGGATGAAGGATGGAGACTGTATTGACTCAATGGGGGATATGCCAAAGGATTCAAGGGAACTGAATGGAAGATCTAAGGTGGAAAAAGGGGAAACAGAAGGGGAAGCCATAGGAAGGAAGAAATATCAGGTGAGCCATTTTGGTCAGATCTTTTAATATTTTAATACATTTGATAGCTTCTTTTCAGACCCAGATTAGTAAAGAAGCAGGTTGAATTCCAAGTTATTGGCAACATCATGCCAACAAGGAGGAGATGGTCAGAATTGGCAGAACATACAGTCAGCAGGAATTCCAAACAGGGGTTTAAGTCATTGGAGAAGTTTCCGTGGGTAGAACAGAACCAAACTGGAAGAACAGAGAAAACTTAAAAAATAGCTCCTATCAGAGTCTCAATCACCTTCCAGTTACTTTCCAATATCAGTGTCTGGCCACAAAATTCTCAACATAAAAATATCCTTTCAAATATCTTATTATTAGCTTTCAACCAAAATAAGCAGTAGATATTTGTGAAAGAATTAAAGTCTTGGGGAAAAAAAAATTTTCCTTTTTATTTTAAACCAAAGATATACTCATCAGGGGATTCAAGACCAAAGTTAATATGCCTTTTGTGACTTAATCATGGTCTAAAAGGGTGTCTCAAAAGAGAGTGCAAAATATGCACCCTCTCAAAGTCCTGAACCACTTTTAAAGATAGCCAAAAAAAGACTTAGATAATCTCGCCAGGGCTGACAATGGTCAGTAGGATGTTAGCTGCAGATGGAGTAAAAACCATATTTATTTCTTCCCAATACTGGGAGCTCCCAACCTGATGGTTGGTTTCCTGCACATGTAGCAACCAACTACCTGCATGCATAGGCCGGTGGAAAGCCAAACCATGTTCTCAGGACACAAATGAGCAATAGGAATGCAATAACTGTCCCTAGAAAAGAAAGACTAAATTACCAATGGGTATCTCAAAGCAATTTAACGAGTGTCAAAATCTAAAGAAGTATTTTAAATTGCTTTTATCCTGCTAATCTGAATTTGGAAAAGAAGCAATAAAGAAGAGTTTTGTTTTGTTTTGTTTTCCTTTCTCTCTATACTGGGCACTACTGAGTTACAGGAGAGCTGACTTTGACGTCAATTCTTACTTTTTGCCAACTTCTGGGAATTTTTCCAAGATCCCTTCTGCATGCTCCAGAGCTAATTCAACATCCCAGTCATACCTGTGCAAGTACTAGAAACTGTATGAGAGAAAAAAGAATAATCCTCTATCCTTTCAGTTCTTGACTGGGATCCCTATAATAAGAAAAAAATATAAAATTATTTAATGCAAGTATCATGTGACAAGGGAGGTTTCATAACTAAATTAAGACCCAAAGAAATGGTTGAACCTGAGAGATTTTGTGCTAGATCTGATGAAGCATGGAAAATCATGGAAATATATAATAGGAGAAAGAGTCAGAGCTAAGCGTAGTAAACTGGGAGGATAATTTCAAGGTCTATTTGATCAGATTCCTCTCCTTGTCCCATCATCTCTGGGGATATGGATGCTCTTTTCCAAGAGGAATAGAGAAGGCACCACTCACACGAGGGCTTTATGATCTGAATAATAGGAAAATAAGAAAATATTTTCTACACATGTCATTCTCACTTTCCTTCAGGGAATTCAACCTAACTCATTATCTGTCATCATGAAAATATGTCATTCTCTTACAGCTTCTATCCTAAAGATTTTAGCGTCCATTACTGATTACTCCTTACATCACTGGTGATAATAGATTGTTAAGAATGGTGATTTTTCAATCATTTCTTCTATATTGACCAGTTGCCAGTCTTCTAAAGGAAAAGTTTTTTAATTAGTGTTTTCCCTGATAATAAAAACACATTGTAGTGCAGGAACTAAAATCCAGGAATTTTCCATAAAGTATTCAATTTCAAAACATTTTATCTAGTACCATTTTGCCAATATAAATTTAACAACAAGCAGTCTATAAGAGTCTTTTTTTTTTTGACAGTTTTCCCCAGGTAATTCAGAGAGTTGGTACACATATATATCAAACAAATCCAATTATGTCTGCATATTTTTTTCTTTAAGGGTAAAGAACAAAAATAAGTGGAGACTTTTTCATGGATTCTATGGGAAAACTTAAAGATAATTTTATGTATAAGAGATATAAAAATTATTTTATCATGAATGAAAAACATATTAGTATATATCTACAAATGATAATGACATGGAAAAATTAAAAGTTGTCAGAGGATATTTGGGGGCATGATTAAGTGAGATCATTTGTGCCTAAGAAACAATATGAGCCATCTATTTAATCAAAGTGACAAAAAACATTCATATTATGATTTAAAAATAACAGAATATGATGGAAAATATCTACGAAAAACCTTTGCATTATTTTCCTTAAACAATGAAAGATAGAACAATGTCAGTGTAAAGTCAAGAAAGTTTTTTAAAAACATAGAATCTTTATGCAGTTAGGTACAAAGTAATTTTAAAAAAACATGTTGGAGGCACTAGGGAATAAGCCAAAAGAAAGTCCATTCCCAACCGAGAAACGCCTGATACAGTTTTAATATATTTCATAGCTTCGTTTCATTCAGCTTAGAAACATTCAGCCTGACATAAACAGAGGTGAAGACCTTTCTAAATTATAGGCAGGTAGACATGCAGACTTTCATGTCTTACAGCTTCAGACCTCTGCCTGGTATCTCTCTGGAAATACTATCTACTCAGCTGATCAGGATTTATCTTTGGGAACTGTGCTGAGATGCAACTCTCTCCAGGATTTGTCTCTGTTTCAGGTGTCTCTCGTGAGTGTTTATAGATGTATGCATACCTTTAGAATGGCCCTTAGGCTACTGTATTACGTTTGCTTGTTTTTTGCTCTGCTTCAGCACTAGACAGGTTAATCCTTCAGGAAAATAATGTGTGAATTTCATCTTGGTAGTTCAAATGTTTTTTATGGCACTGTACTTCTTGAAGTGTTTCTTTTTTTAAAATTTTGAGTACTGAAAATGAGTTATTAAATCACAAAAAATATAAACATCATAAAAAACAAGCAACTCTTTTAGATTACACTACAAATGGAGAGTCTTTGTCATAGAAGGCCACTGAATAAGAAACATGTGGCACTTATGTGTTAGTTGTATGTAATGCTATTATACGAACTGAAGATAGTCAATTAGGCTGTTGAAGATTTATTTATGTTGGTATATGTGAGTACATAGTTTTCTTCTATCAAGTTATTCCAAAGTTAGGAATGAGGTAACCAAATCTATTGTGATTATTGACAGATGTTAATGTTAAAAGAAGTGAGACGCTTGGCCAAGTGTTTGCTGCAACAATCTCATAAGAGCCCATTTCATGTCCTTTTTCCTCAGGCTGTAGATTATAGGGTTGAGTATTGGAGGTATAACAGTGTAAATCACAGAAAGCAACCTGTCAATAACTGAGGGTGGATTTGAGGTTTGTTTGAGATAAACAAAACAAGCAGTTATAATAAAAAGAGTAAAAACAACAAGATGGGGAAAGCATGTGGAGAAAGCTTTTGACTGACCTTTTGTGGAAGGAATCTTCAGTACAGTGGAGAAAATATAAACATAGGAGATCACAATGCAGATGAAACATGACATACATAAACACATACCTATCCCAATACTTGTATACACTACCAGAAGTGTTTCAGAACAGGAAATCCTCAGCGATGAGGAAACATCACAGAAAAACTGAGGGATCACATTGGAGTCACAGAATGGCATGCAAAACGTGCCAGGAGTATACACAGCTCCGAAATATCCTCCAATGGCCCAGGAAACACCTACCATGAGTGCACAGGTACCAGCGTTCATGATGACCTCATACTTCAGGGGCAGCATATGGCTACATAGCGATCATATGACATGTCAGTGAGGACAAATACCTCACCTGCTAAGAAGGAAGTCATTAAAAGTAGTTGGAAGACACACCCTAACATGGAGATCAAATTGCTGTAAGTTAGGCTGTTGACGATGAATTTGGGGAGTGGCACAGACACAAGGAAGACATCCAAGAATGAAAAATTATTCAGGAAAAAGTACATTGGTGTTTGTAGCTGCTAGTCTAAGGTAATGAGAGTGATGAAGAGAAGGTTACTCATCAGGACAGCCAGGTAAATCACTAGGAAGAGCACACCATATAATATCTGAAGCTCTTGGATGTCAGAAAATCCTACAAGAAGAAATCCTGTCCCCATGGTGACATTGGCCATGCTAGATTCTCTTCACTGCCTGTCAGGACAAGGAGATAATGAAAAAGTCAATTTCAACAATCTCACAAGAATTATATTGATATACAGAATCATTTAATTGAAAAAGAGCCATGATACGTATCTTAAATATTTCTGCAGAAATGTCTTTTTTTTTTTTTAAGGTAAAGGGCTTCATAAGTAATATGTGAATTCAATTAATCTTCATATAAGCTACATCTGATTCTGTAGCTTCAACCTGAACTTGCTACCAGATGTAAATAAGTTGACTAAATAGGGACGTTTTCTCAACACACTAGGTACTTGCCTCAGACTGGTATTGCGCCCTGCATAATGACAAATCTTTTTGCTTTCTGGAAAAGCAATTCAAAGTTCTATGTCTTTATAGTGTTTTGGATTACTAATAATCTACCAGGAGCAAATTAACAATTCTCATTTTCTATTAACAATCATTACCTCACATTTATACTTTATTAAATACTCCACTGTAAGCAAATAACTTTTTAAAATATTATAGACATAATCAAAGTGATACAAACTAGGATTCTTTTTTCAATGTTTATATTATCTTGAGGCCATGCAGTCATATATGTGGAATGTTTTACTTCATATGAGAAAGAAATAAAGACATTATTTAGCAAAACTTAGTGTCCTTTGAAAACACACACGTAGAAAGCTATGCTATTGTAGCACCTTGTCAGTGGTTGCTCTGAAATAAAAGCTTCTTTAGAAGTTACTATAACACAATGTCTTACCCATTCTGTCTGACTATGTTTTCTTCATTATGTTATGTTGCTTAGAATTTATGTTTCCAATATATCAGATATTATCAAAATACTACCTATATTGTTTTTTACTGTACAGAATTATTTATTGAAAAAGTCAGTAAGTAATTCATATATATTAGACACCAAACTGGATGACAGAGATAAAAAAATTGTTTTCTGGAAGCTTTCTGTCAGTAAGAAGAGAGAGACAATGATAAATAAATGAATCTATAAAGAAGAAAAATAAATGATGATGGATGCCATTATAAAAAATTTTTTTAAAAGATACTATTTTACTTTTGGGGATGAGCACTGGGTGTTATATGGAAACCAACTTGACAATAAACTATTAAAAATATACTATTTTATAGATTTTTTCCAAGTGACTACTCAAGGATAGAGGGGTAAGGGATCCCTTTTGGGGTTACCTAAAAGCTAAAGCCTAAATAAAGTGTCGATTATAGAGCATAGTTAAATAAAAGAAAGTAAAAGTAATGGACATTTTGGATCATATGTGGAGAAGCCATTTGTGGTAAACTTGAAGTGTGTATAGTAGAGCAGTGAAATAATCTTGAATACATTTATCAGCTTAATCCAAATGTCTGTCTGGAGAAATACACAAAGATACACCAAAAGAGGGAGATGGGTGAAAAAATTGACCAATTGAATCTCATTGTTTTTGGTTTCTATCCTATTAAAAGTTTTCTGAATAGCCTTATTAAGTGATCATCTCCTAAGGCCTTTTGGATTGTAATCAGTGATATATTATATAGGCAGAATTGTTCAATTCTCAGAAAACATTGTGTAAAATATCTGAGAGGGCACAATTCAGAGTTCTATTTGAATAATAATAAAGTACTTAAATATTTCCTTAATTCCACTTATTAATAAACTATAAGCTTGTCATTATCGCTGCATAATTGATACTAATAATTTGAGCAGTTTGCTGAATATGAAGACTTCTGACAAATATTGCTAATTACTGACTCAATGGGTCTCTGATTGAAGTTAAAGAATGTTCATTTAGTCAGTTGACTTGGCGATTCTGGCATGTATTACACTTTGAGAATCCTTGCTATAAGCTTGTGATTTAGCATAGAAAGCAAATAAATTTTATTGGTCATCTGTCAAAAACTATCACTGTAGAGTAATACACCTGAAATCATTTTTAAAGACATTATAAGTATTTGGAGGTGATACAATTTGTGTGTGTGTGTGTGTGTGTGTGTGTGTGTGTGTGTTTGCTTTGGCATCTAATAAATCTTACTAGCATTAGTTAAATATTTTCAGTTAGTTCCTTTCAAAATAATTTTGGCTACTGGAGATATAATTAGGAAAATGTCATTTGTCTACTTCACAATTGGAAGAAAATATTTTAATTAATGAAACTTAATCTTGTTACATGGAAAGTTAATAGCATAAATAGTAGTATCGAGAATTAAATAATACTTTAAACAATCATTTACAAAGCTTGACATAATTAAATTTTGACGGTTTTAGAATATTGACGTTTTCATGAGTATGATCCAAATTTATTTTTGCTAAGATAAAACAACTTTAAAATAAAAATTAGATAGGTTGCTTGTGTTAGGAGATATACAGTTTTGTTATGTAAGACAAAGAGATCTCAAACTTTGAATTAAAATTGTATTTACTTCATTAAAATATAAGCACATTAATTTGATGTTAGATATGATATAAACATGAATTTTGAAATTATTGCAAAATATACATGGTTTAGTTATCGTCTTCTTTTACATTAAGCTATCCTAATTTGTAAAATGAGTTCAAACTTACAGAAACGTTGCAAGAGTATATCAAGAACCTTCAGAAAAACTTTACCCTAATTCTCCAATTTTTTAAGGTTTTAATTTTATTTTTTTAAATTTTTTAAATGTTTTTATTTATTTCTGACAGAGAGAGACAGCGTGAGCAGAGGAGGGTCAGAGAGAGAGGGCGACACAGAATCTGAAGCAGGCTCCAGGCTCTGAGCTGGCTGTCAGCACAGAGCCCGACGCGGGGCTCGAACCCCCGAACGTGAGATCATGACCTGAGCCGAAGTCAGACGCTTAACCGACTGAGCCACCCAGGCGCCCCTAAGGTTTTAATTTTAATTCCAATATATTTAACATACATTGTTCTCTTAGTTTTAGGTGTACAATATAGTAATTCAACATTCTGTACATTAATAAGTGGTTATCACGACAAGTGTACTTTTTCATCCCCACAAACTATTTCACTCATGCCCCTCCCACCTCCCTTCTAGTAATCAACATTTGTTATCTATAGTTAAGAGTCTGTTTCTTGGTGTATCTCTCTTTTTCTTTGCTTTGCTTCTTTCTTTTGTTCTTAAATTCAACATAGAAGTGACATCATATCACTGGGCACTTGAGCTGCTTCGAAATTTACAATGGTAAATAATGCTGTAATAAACATAGGAATGAATGTATCCATTTGAATTAGTTTTTGAACTTTTTGGGGTAAACCTTCAGTAGTACAATTACGGATTGTAAAGGAGTTTTAATTTTAACATTTTGAGGAACCTACACACTCTTTTCAAAAGTGACTGTAGTAGTTAGCATTCCCACCAACAGTGCACGAGGATTCCTTTTTCTCCACATTCTTGCCAACGATCATCGTTTCTTCTGAATTTTATATTAGTCATTCTCACAGGTGTAGAGTGATATCTCATTGTAGCATCGCATTGTGTTTCCCTGATGATCAGTGATGGTGGGCATCTTTTCTTGTGTCCGTTGGTCATCTGGATGTCTTTTTCAGAAAAATGACTATTTATGTCTTCTCCCTATTTTAATTGGATTATTTGTTTTGGGGGGTGTTGAGTTTATAAGTTCTTTATATATTTTTAGTATGAACCTTTTACCAGATATGTCATTTGCAAATATCTTCTCCAGTTCTGAAAATAGTCTTTTTGTTTTGTTGATTGTTCCCTTCACTATGCAGAACCTTTTTATTTTGGTGTAGAAACACTTACCATATACATGGTTGTAAAAAAAAAAAAAGAGAGAGAGACAAAGTAGCAATATTTGTAATGGAGAACATCTACTTAATTTTTTAAATGTTTATTTATTTATTTTCAAAAAGAGTGAAGAGTCAGAGAAAGAGGGAGAGAAAATCCCAAGCCCCAACTCCAGGTTGTCAGTGCAGAGTCCATTGCAGGACTCGATCTCACAGTGAGATCATAACCTTAGCTGAAATTAAGAGTCAGACATGTAGCTGAGTGAGAGATGCAGGTGACCCTGGAGAAACTTTAATTTAAAAGAAAGTCTGTAATGAAATCAAAGAGGGCACTATAACATAAAGGACACAATCGAACCAGAAGATCTAACAAATGTAAATATTTAATCACACAACATTGGAGCACCCAAGTATATAAAACGATTAATAACAATCATAAAGGTACTAATTAATAACAATGCAATAGTAAGAGTCTTTAACACCACACTTACATCAATATACAAATCATCCAAACAAGAAAATCAAAAAAATAAACAATGGCTTTGAATGAAACATTGTAACAGATGGATCTAACAACTATATTCATAACATTCTATTCTAAAACAGCAGAATACACATTATTTCCAAGTATACGTGGCATAGTCTCCAAAATAGAACACATATTAGGTCACAAATCAGGCCTAAACACATTCAAAATATTGAAATCAGACCATGCAACTTTTCTGACCACAATACTATGAATTTGGAAGTTAACCACAAGAAAAAAATTGGAAAGGCCACAAATTCATGGTGGTTAAACAAGATGATGCTAAGCAATAAAAGAGTCAACCAGGGATTCAAGGAAGATATAAAAGTACATGGAAACAAATGAAAATGAAAATGAACACAAAATAGTTCAAAACCTTTGGCATGCAGCAAAAGTGGTCCTAAGAGGGAGGGAGGTAGTAATGCACGCCTACCTCAAGAAGCAAGAAAAATCTCAAATAAATAACCTAATATTACACCTAAAGGAGGTGCATAAAGAAAAACAGACAAAGACAAAAGCCATCAGAAGGAAGGAAATAATAGATTAGAGGAGAACTAAATTGTATAGATACTAAATGACAGCTATAGTAGTAGTAGTAGTAGTAGTAGTAGTAGTAGTAGTAGTAGTAGTAGTAGTAGTAGTAATGGACTATATCAGTGAAATCAGGACATGATTATTATAAAATTAATAAAATTTTTAAGCCTGTAGACAGACTTATTAAAAAAGAAAGGGAAAGAGCCCAAATAAATACACTCACACGTGAAATATGAGAAGTAACCACCAACACCACAGAAATACAATTATAAGAAACTATTATGAAAAATTTCCACAAAAATAAATGAGACCACCTAGAAGTAAATAACAAATTCCTAGACACATGTAAACTACCAAGACTGAAACAGAAAAAAAAAAAAAAAACAACCCAGAAAAATTGAACTGACTGATATATAGCAAATCATGAGCAAGTAACATGAACCTCCCAAAAAACAAATGTCAGGGGCCAGATGGTTTCATACATGAATTCTACCAAACATCTAATGAAGAGTGAATATGGATACTGATCAAACTGCTTCATAAAAAGTAGAAGAGGAAGGAAAACATCAAAAGTCATTCTACGAGGTCAGTGTTACTCTGAAACCAAAACCAAATAAAGACTCGTGATGAATATGGATCCAAAATTTCTCACAATACACTACCAAACCAAATCCAACACTACTCTAAAATAATTGTTCACCATGATCAAGTGGATTTTATTCCTAGGTTGCAAGGAATTCATAAATAAATCAGTGTGATGCCCCACAAAAATATATGGATGAAAACCATGTCATTATTATAATAGATGCAGAAACAACAGTTTAAAAAGTACAGCATCAATTCATTATAAAAATTTCAACAAAGTAGGTTTAAAGGAACCATACCTGAATATAATAAAGGACATCTATCAAAAAAAATCCACAGTTAACATCATCCTTAATGGGGAAAAGCTGAGAGCTCCTCTCCAGTTAGGAACTGGATAGGGATGTCCATTCTCACCCCTGTTACATAAGATAGTACTTGAAGTACTCACTGTAAGCTGTAAGACAATGAAAAGAAATTAAAAATATCCAAATTGGCAAGGAAGAACTTTCATTTTTTACAGATGAAATGATACTGTCATGAAACTGGAGAGACTGCACCCAAAACCTGCTAGATAAAGGAATTCAGTAAGTTACAGTATAAAAAAAATCAGTGTACAGAAATCTGTTGCCTTTCTATACAGCAATAATGAAACAACAAAAAGATAAATAAAAATCAATACCATTTATAATTTCACCAGAAACAGTAAGATACTTATGATTCTACCTGTGAAGGCACCTAGGTGCCTCCGTTGGATAAGCGTTTGACTCTTAGTTGTAGCTCAGGTTATGATCCCAGGGTCATGAGATTGAGCCCTGTGTCAGGTTCTGCACCGAGTATGGAGCCTGCTTAATATCCTCTCTCTCTCTCTCTCTCTCTCTCTGCCCTCCCCTGTTCGTTATCTCTTCTTCTCTCTCTCAAAAATAAAATAAAATACTAAAAGAGAAGACAGCTATGAATAAACCTACCCAGAGAGATTAAAGTCCTGTATTCTGAAAACTATAAAAAATGCTGATGAAATATGAAAAAAATAAATGTAAAAAACAGTGTATGCTCATGGATTGAAATAACAAATATGTTAAAATGCCTTTGTTACCCAACACAATCTATACATTTAATGCAATCTCTTTCAAAAGAGCAACAGCATTTTTCACAGAGATAGAACAAACGATCCTAAATTTTGTATGGAGCTAGAAAAGACCCCAAGTAGCCAAAGCAATCTTCACATAGATAACCAAAGCTGTGGGCATCACAATTCTGGACTTCAAGTTATATTACAAACCTTTAGTGATCAAGACAGTATTTTTGTGGCACAAAAATAGACACATATATCAGTAGAATAGAATTGAAACCTAGAAATGAACCCAGGAGTATATGGTCAATTAATCTTCAACAAAACAGGGAAGACTACCAAATGGGAAAAAGACAGTCTCTTAAACAAATGATGTTGGGAAAACTGGACAGCAACATGCAACAGAATAAAATGAACATTCTCATACAGCAAATGCAAAAATGAATTCAAAATGGATTAAAGGCCTAAAGTAGACCCACCACCATCAAAATCCTAGAGGTGAACACAACCAGTAACCTCTTTGACATTTCCTTTATATTTTTGTGGTTCCACTATCATACATCGGTGTTTCTGTGGTGTGTCTGCCCTACTAAAGCTTACTTGCTCTGAGGAACGTGCAACTATTAATGTCAACATGGCCACTGAAGTGGAATAACAGAAAGATGACTAAAGCTGAATTTAGGAAGTAGGATTATTTATTTTGTGCTTTAATTAACTAGCTGTTCGGAATTATTTGTATTAAACATGAATATGTCATGGAGTCTTCTTGGTAATTATCTTGTGTTGTCAGTTTTAATATAAATTAATTTTCTCTTATAATAAATTTTCCTCTTACAACTTTAATGATTTGAACTCCTGTACCGAGCTCCATATACATGAGATTTTTATTCATCTGAAACTATCATGTTTCATGAAATTTTATTTAATTCATATTTTACTATTAAATTTTTGCATCTACATTTTATTTATGCCAGTTATACCTTTTACTTTCAGTATATTATGGAAATTTGATTTTAATTTAAAATGATTGGGGCACCAACGTCTCAGTCAGTCAAGCGTCTGACTCTTGCTGTTGACTTAGGTCATGATCTCATAGTTCTTGGGGTTGAATCTTGCATCAGGCTCCATGCTGACAATGCAGAGCCTTCTCGGGATTCTTTCTGTCTCCCTCTCTCTGTCCCTGAATCTGTTCCCTCTCTCTCACTTGCTCTCTCAAAAGAAATATATAACCTTAAAAAAGTTAAAAGTAATTTAAAGCAATGACACTAATATTTGATGATGGATTTTATACAATTGCTCATACTTTGAAGAAAATAATTCTCTCCTTCCGATGAAAATCATACTTTTTGGACTCAGATATTCTCCTCGTTATAAAATAACTTCCAACAAATCAAAGTCAAGGGCCAGGGGCACCTGAGTGCCTCAGTCGGTTAAGCGTCTGACTTTGGCTCAGGTCATGATCTCACAGTTGGTGGGTTCGAGCCCTGCATCGGGCTCTGTGCTGACAGCTAGCTCAGAGCCTGGAGCCTGTTTCAGATACTGTGTCTCCCTCTCACTCTGACCCTCCCCTGCTCTCTCTCTTTCTCTCTCTCTCTCTCAGAAATAAATAAATAAATAAAATAAGATATTAAAAAAATTTAAAAAGTCAAGGGTCATATGACTTCCAGAGGAATTATAGCAAAAATTTAAAGAATAATTAATATTCTTCCAAAGCCATCCCAAAGCATCAAAGAAGAAGGAAAGCTTCCAAGTTCATTCTATGAGGCCAAGATTACCTTATACCAAACAAGATAAAGACACCACACACAAAAAAAGAGAATCACCAGGCATTAACTCTGATGAACATAAATGGAAAAATCCTCTACAAAACACTAGGAAATCAAATTCAACAATACATTAAAAAAATCTTCACCATGATCATGTAGAATTTATTCCCAGGATGCAAGAGTGGTTCAATATTTGCAAATCACTCAACGTAATATATTGCATTAATAAAAGATATTAAGTATATAATAATTTCAATAGAGAAGAAAAAGCATTTGCCCAAATAACTACATTTATGATAAAAAAAAAAAAAAAGAGCAATGTAAGTTTAAAGGGAACATGTCTCAACAAATTAAAGGCCTTATACCAAAAAATCCACAGAGAATATCATACTAAATAAAGAACAACTGGAAGTTTTTCCCCTAAGGTCAGGAATAAGAGAAAGATGTGCACTCTCAACCATTTTATTTAACATAGTACTGGAAGTCATAGACACACAAATCAGATGAGAAACAAAACCAAAAACAAACAAACAAACGAAAACAAAAACGAAGAAATCAAAAGCTTCTTATTCATAAGGAAGAATTAAAATCTTCACTATTTGCAGATGATATGATACTATATAGAGAAAATTCCACCAAAAACACTCTACTAGAATGGAAAAATGAATTCAATAAAGTCTCCGGATACAAAATAAATATACAGAAATGTGTTGACTTTTTATACACTAATAATGAAAGAGTAGAAAGTGAAATTAAGAAAAGAATCTTATTTTTTATTTGCATTATTCATTTTTGACTGTTAAGTTTTATAAGCTATTATATGTTTTGGATACTAACACTTTATCACATGTGTAATTTGCAAATATCTTCTCTCATTCTGTATGTCACCAGTTAGTTTTGTTGACTATTTCACTGTGCAGAAGCTTTTTATTTTGATGAAATTCCAATACTTTATTTTTCACAATTTTACCAAAAGTGATAAAATATTTAGGAATAAACTTAACCAAAGATGCAAAAGGCCTGTACTCTGAAAACTATAAAACAGTGGTGAAATAAAAGATGGCAGAAAAAAATGGAAAGACATTCCATGCTCATTGGTTAAAAAACAAAAATTGTGAAATTGACTATACTGCACAAAGTAATCTACAGATTTAATGAAATCTCTATCAAAATACCAACAGCAGTTTTTCTGGAACTAGAACAATCCTAAAATCTGTATGGAGCAACAACAACAACAAAATCCTCAAATAACCAAAGGAGTCTTAAAAAAGAAATAAAAGCAGGAAATATAAGAATTCCAGACTTCAAGTTTTATTTCAAAGTTGTAGTCATCAAAACAGTATGGTACTGGTACAAAAACAAACACATAGATCCATGGAACAGAATAGGAAACTCAAAAATAAAACCACAACTATATAGTCCATTAGTCTTAGGTAAAGGAAGATAGAACACATGGGGGAAAAATTCTCTTCAACAAATGGTTTTCAGAAAACTGAACAGCTATATCCAAAGTAGTGCATCTGGGTCACTTTTCATGCCATACACAAAAAGAAGTTCAAATAGATTAAAGAACTAAGTGTGTTACCTGAAACCATAAAAGAAACAAAAAATAGAAGAGAGCACTGGAAGTAATATCTCTGACATTGGGTGTGGTTACATTTTTCTACTTATGTCTCCTGAGGCAAGGGAAATAAAAGTAAAAATAAACTCTTGGAA
>NW_027527822.1:912565-922366 GCF_008692635.1 Crocuta crocuta
CAGCACAGAGCCCGATACGGGGCTCGAGCCCACAAACCGCGAGATCATGACCTGAGCCGAAGTCGGACGCTTAACCGACTGAGCCACCCAGGTGCCCCAATAACATTTGTATTTTATAAATTTAATCTAATAACTAGAAAGATAATATTAAACTCTTAGAAAGATTCACATTAAAATATTAATAATTAGTTTTGATTGTGGAAATATTAATAGTTGTATCTGATTGTCAAACCCGTAGGGGTAGCTGGTCAAAGTAAATATTGATTTTACTAAATATGAAATTATGTTCACATTGTGAAACAGAAACAACACTGGTCAAATTATGTGTATATGTGTATTTTGTACTTCTTGGAATTACAGATTAATAAGAGATCAAAAAAATGGACCTTGGCTAAAGTTTAGAAAGTGCAGAAACTACATAAAGAATCAATGGACGGTCTGAGCCTACTTTTCCAGGTGGAAAGAAGAAACATCAAAGTAGGTACAAGGAATCTTCAGTTTGGCTCACTGTCACATAGAGAATGTGCTCTTGTCCAGTTGCACACTGGGTAAACCTTGGACTACTCAGATAATTAAGGCACTGAAATTAAAATGACTGAGAGGCAGTTAAGCATCCGACTTCGGCTCAGGTCATGATCTCGCAGTTCGTGGGTTCGAGCCCCGCGTCGGGCTCTGTGCTGACAGCTAGCTCGGAGCCTGGAGCCTGTTTCAGATTCTGTGTCTCCTTCTCTCTCTGACCCTCCCCTGCTCATGCTGTCTCTCTCTCTCTCTCAGAATAAATAAAAAAAATAAATAAAATGACTGAGAGGTTATCCATAGGTAGAGGAGTAGAACTAGAATAATGATTATCAATTCCCACTACTTTTAGTTTTTGAGAGAAACTCTATGTCATGGTGTGTAAATTGGATGATTGGGAAGGTGATTGTTAATTTATCAGAGATGGGCCCAGGGACAGGGACTTCTCAAAAGTCTGACTCAGAACAGAGAAAGGCTGCTGAGAAAGATTTCAAGGATGGAGAAAGTGTCCTTAGAATTTCTGTAGTTAGTACTCAGTTAGAGCTTTGTGTATCAAAGGTTGAGTGTCATTTACAAAGGTTAAGGAGAATCATTATTTTTAAACTTTTGTTTTATTAATTAATTTTTTAAATTTATTTTTGCTAAAACATTCAATGAGAAATCCATATATATTGCGAAAAGCTAAAATAGGTTGTGTGGAGAAATAAGAAATTGTCACTGAGTTAGGCTAATGTAAAATCAGAGAGTCTCTAAAGACTGAGATGATCTGAGGGAGAAAAGTATGACCACAGATCTCCCCAATGGTATTGTGAGTGATCATGGATTGTAAGTCCTTTGTGACTTTAAGATGGAAGAACATTCAGTTTTTCTCATTAGATATAGTTGATATCTCTAATATTTGTTAGTTCTTGTTAATAATTAAGTATTTACTAGTGTTGCATGATAAATATTTGGCCTACAGTCTTAAATTTTGTTCTTTTCATCAAAAAAAAAAAAAATGACATGATACACTTGTAAACCAATTGGTCAAACTTACCAGAGTAGCTTTCTAATTGTTTTTTGTTTTAGTGAACATCTGTGAAAAAAATAATAGGAAATATTATTGAGGACATTTTCACCAAAAATATTTTTAATGAAAATATGGAATAAACCCTAAAGTCTTTCAATGAGGAGAGGATAATATAACAGAATATCAACTAACATTAATGATTATTTAAACAGATTGCGTATGCTACAAGCAGAAGATTCATCCATGATTTGTAACCCACATCAATACTTACATCAATTAGGATAATCTTTATGCAAACAAATATGCATTCTATTACAAGCGGAATTGTGGATCCAATTCTAGAATTCCTACAGGGAATGTTTACTAAAAAATAATATCAACTGTTCATTTTAGGAGCCAATTCTGCAATTCCTGCAGGAAATAAGCTTACTAAATAATAATCTCCAGTGTTCATTTAGGGAGCAAAACAGAGTTCTTTTCATCTACCACAGTGAATTTGAGTCCAGTTATATTGAACTTATATGCTCATAGTTGTTTTATTCCTGCATCAACTATAAATATGGTTTTTTTGGTATTTAACATTTTCCATCTATCCCATGATACTAAAGTATAAATACTTCAAAAATAAAGAAGTATTTTATATTTTGTTTAAATTAAGATATTTTTTCTTTATTTAATAGGTGGCTTATAATTTTAAAATATGATCAATCAAACACTACTAATGGAATTCTTGCTTGTGGGATTTACTGAGAGCCAGATGTTGTTGAGGCTACATGCTGTGGTCTTCTCGCTGATCTACCTAGTAGCCATGATGGAAAATTTAATTATCATCCTCCTCACAGTTCTTGACCAATGCCTCCACACTCCAATGTAATTTTTCCTAAGGCATTTGTCCTTCTTAGATCTGTGCTTCATTTCTGCCACAATACCCAAATCCATCCTCAATTCCATCACCTTCACTGACTCCATCTCTTTTCTGGAATGTGTGTTACAGCTCTTCTGTGTGGTGCTAATGTCTGGGTCAGAGATTAGCATTCTCACTGCAATGTCCTATGACTGCTATATTGCCATCTGTCGTCCTCTGCATTATGAGGCTACAATGAGCAAAGGGGTCTGTGTCCAGCTGATGACTATATCCTGGCTCAATGGAGGGGTCTTTGGAATCTTGTACTCATCTGGGACATTCTCTTTAAACTTTTGTGGGTCCACTAAGATCCATCAGTTCTTCTGTGATGTGCCTGCCCTACTAAAGCTCAGTTGTTTTAAGGAACATAAAACTATTAATGTCGGTGTGACCATTGGGGTCTGTTATGCATTTTCGTGTTTAGTTTGCATTGTTGTCTCTTATGTATATATTTTTTCCACTGTGTTAAAGATCCCAAACACACAGAAGCAGTCCAAAGTCTTTTCCACCTGCTTGCCTCACCTCATTGTGGTGAGTGCATTTCTTCTAACAGGCGCTATTGCTTATTTAAAGCTAGTTTCTGATGAGCCTTCTATTCTGGACTTATTTGTGTCTGTGTTCTATTCTGTGGTACCTCCAACCTTGAACCCTATTATCTACTGTCTGAGGAGTAAAAATATTAAATCAGCCTTAGATAAAATCCTATGGAGGCTTAAAAGAAGTGGAATAAGGGAAAGATGACTAAAGTTGAAGTTAGGAACTAGGAATTTTTGTTGTTCCACAATTAACTAGCTGTTTGGAATTATCTGTGTTAGAGATTAATATATTGTTGAATCTTTTTAGTAATGATCTCAGGTCGTCAGTTTTTTTTAAAAAAATTAATGCTTATTTATTTGTTTGAGAGAGAGAGAATGAGTAAGGGAGTGGCAGAGAGAGAGAGATATAAAGAGACAGAATTCGAGGCAGGCTCCAGGCTCTGATATGTCAGCACAGAGACCGATGCGGGGGTTTGAACCTCCAAACTGTGAGATCATGACCTGAGCTGAAATTGGATGCTTAACCACCTGAGCCACGCAGGCGTCCCAAAATATACTTGATTCTGTCACAAGCTTCAGTTATTTTATTTTTTAAATGTTTATTTATTTACTTTGAGAGAAAGAGAGAGGGAGGAAGGGTCAGAGAGAGAAGAGAGAGAATTCCAAGCAGGATCTGCACCTTCAGAGCAAAGCCTGACATGGGAGTTGATCCTACAAACCATGAGATATGACCTAAGTTGAAATCAAAAGTGGGGCACTTAACCAACTTAAGTGGGACACTTAGCCATACAGATACCCCACAAGCTTCAGTTATTTGACCAATATATGTTTGATGATCGATTTTATACAATTACTCATATATTTAAGAAGATATTAAATATATCTTAAATATTAGGGTTTTTTTATTAAAAATTTTTTTGGCATCAGATATTTTTCTTTTTATAAAATTTACTCTTATCTAACGTGTTGATGTCAGATGTTGGGCTAATTGTTTTTTTTTTTTTATAAGGTCAAAATTTATGAAAACAACATCTGGCACTGTTTCTCACGTTGTGATCAATTATATATCAACTTTTTCCAGATTTCAGTATCTATAACATTTTCATTAGCTTAAATATTCAAAATTATTTTCTACTTCTTGCTGCAAAAAACTATCTTTTTACTGTTATTCTTTTAACTGATTCCTCCACATATTTGTAAAACTCTTTTTAAATTTATTTATTTATTTTGAGAAAGAGGGTGAAATGAATGTGAGTTGGAGAAGGGCACAGAGAGAGGCAGAGACAATCCCAAGTGAGCTATGCAATGTGAGCGTGAAGCCCTATATGGGGCTCCAATTGTCAAACCATGAGATCATGACCTAAGCCGAAATCAGGAGTCTGATATTTAACTGAATGAGCCACCCTGGTGCACCCATACACTTTTAATTAAGATAGAAATTAATATTCATTGATCACTTTCACTATATCAGACACTTCTCTGTGCACCATCTCTGAAAATGCTGTCAACCAATTTGAAGTAATGTGAATATAGTTAAACAGATGGAAAAACTGAGATTGAGGAAAGACGGGTAGTATGTTTTCAGTTATATGGCTCACAACATAGGGACATGGGGAAAAAGCCTTTCTTGTCTATACCAATACCTTTCATGTTCTATAGGTTTATCATAGTATTTCTGAAGCTTTATATTTACCCTCCTGATGAAATCTCCTACTTGCCTAAATTATACCCGAATTTCAAAGTCTAGCTTAAATAAGGTCTGGATATATGGAAATACGAAGCACCTAATTATACGCATCTCAATCTCTAAATTCTTATATATAGCTGATGCAAATAGCTTTGGTATCTTTTCTAGTGAGACTCACACATATAGTTGATAAACAAACAAACAAACAAAAAAACATATATATCCCTTCTAACAAGCAAATTGATTTAACACACAGAAACTGGTTTATGTGATACGTATATGAAAAGTCCATATAGAAGTAAACTTTGATTTTTTTATAATGCAAACCATAGTCCTGAGCATATGATAGCTATACCATAACTTCTCTTTTAACATACACTTAATATCAATCCATTTCTATTCATTACAAATGCATCATAAATTTAATTATCGGTTTTCAGAAAAATAAACATTAAATTAAATAAATATATCAATTTTTGAATGAGATCCTTTTATAAAAGCATTGAAATATGCCTAGGTTTCTCAGTTGGTTAAGAGTCCAACTTTGGCTTAGGTCATGATCGAGTTCAATACCCGGTTCGGACTCTGTTCTGACAGCTAGCTCAGAGCCTGGAGACTGCTTTGGATTCTTTGTCTCCCTCTCTCTGTGACCTTCCCCTGCTCACCCTGCCTCTTTCTCTCTCTCTCAGAAATAAACAAAACATTAATTTTTTTTTAAAAAAGAAAAAATACAGAGTTGCTAGTGCAGAATGATAAAAGAATAATAGTATTAGATGAAGTCAGAGAGATAGACAATAATATATTCATTTAAAACTTTGAAATGTACTAAGAAAATTTTACATTATTCTTAATAATTTTTTTAAAATTTTATTTTAAAGATTTCCGGATGGAAGTAAAGTAATTTGACCTTGTTGTTGTTGTTTCTTTAGTTGTTTGTGCGCGTGCTCTCTCTTTCTTTTTGTTTTAAGATTCAATATCACTGGACTGCACAGAAAAATATGTTGAACAAGAAATAAATTTGGGATGGCTTAGGTGGATTTTGTGGTAACATAAAAGAGAATCACAGTGGTGTGAACATGAAAAGTAACAGCTGATATGAAGAATTGTATTTAGTTATCAGAAATATTTGGAGTAGGACCAAGTATTACTTTATATAAATTCTCTGAAAAAATAACATAAAGAAGAAAATCATGACCAGATTCTTGGATTACATTAAAAAGTGGAAGCTGAACAACGGAGAAATTTAACACAGGATAAAAAAGGGGCACTCAAGGCAGAAAATTATGAGTGTATAGCTGTCACAGAAGCCTGGAGAAGAACATGATTGAAGAATGAGGAGTGGTCAATGGTGTTGGATGAACAGTACAAAAGAAGACTTCCCTCTAAGCATAAGTAAATGAATTTTGCAGCTACAGTGGCTTTTGGTCATTAACTGCAACATCAGCTCTTTCATGGATCTCCAGTAGTCAACCACTCGGCCTGATATGAACTTACATATCAGCTCTTCCCTGGATTGTCAGCCTTCTAATACACACTGCAGATTTTGCTTTTGCCAGACTACATAATTACAGGAGCCAGTTTCTTAAAATAATTGTATACTTATTTATTTACAAGGTTTGAGTTTTTAAAATCCCATACATAAATAATAACAGAGTATGTGCCTTTTGTATATGGTTTGTTTCACTTAGCATAATGTCCTTTTGATAATGTATCAATAGATACAGATAGATATATGATATATGATAGATGAAAGAAAGAAAGAAAGAAAGAAAGAAAAATAGATAGATAGACCTATCTATCCATACATACATCCAGTTCATTCTGTTGGCTTTTTTTCCTAAAGAATTCGAATATAGAGATATCCAAGATAACTTATGGTTGGGAGGAGTGGGGCCTGGAAAATGGATGGCAGACATTTGTGTAGACACAGACAAGACTGGCAAATTTGAACCTAAAATACCGGAACATTCTTTGATGATGTAAGAATTCCACATCACCCCCCTTATTTGAGAGAATCAACTAACATATATGTAAAACTACTCCATTGGCTTCACCTGGGAGAATTGTTTATGAGGTAAAATTCTCTTCTTGATATGTTTCCAAACTTTTCTACTTTATTCCATAGTGAGACTAAGAATCCAACAAAGCATAGCATAAGCATAGAATCTGTACTGAAAAAAAAACCAACAACAAAACATTGCTACGAACTAAATGAGTCACAAGATATTGACAAGCTATGTTGGAAGAAATCTGGATAACATGTATGGAAGTTGATTCTAAGGGCATTAGGTCAAAGAGAATGTAATATTAAAACTGAATAGGATAGTCCTCATTTACACAGGTATACCCATCAATGGTTTATAATTTATTGTGTTGTTTTGAGTACTTGAAAAGGGTACTATGAGTCTATTGTACTGGCTAATTGAGGTCTGAATTTAAGGGTGGCCTATAGTAAATGAGATTATATGCCAACTCTTCTGTCAGTTACAGTTTAGCAAGAAGGACACAAAGGCTCAGAGAAATGGGGATATGTTACCATCAATTTGCCAAGTCATAGGTTATCTGTACCTCTTAGAAGGCCCAGAGGACACTTTTGTAGTTGTTGTTGTTGCTCTTGTTTTGTCATAATAATATACATATTTGAAAACAGCACCAAAATCCTACAGCAGCTCATGCTGCTTATCCCCAGCAGTCCATAAATACAAGTGAGAGATTCCACATTGATTCTGTCTGTTTCCCTAATTTCAAACAGTTTTAGGTATCCTAAAGGAGTTTAAAAACCAAAGCTCTGGGGCACCTGGGTGGCTCAGTCGGTTAAGTGTCCGACTTCAGCTCAGGTCATGAATCGTGACAGGACAGCTCAAACATGATTCATGAGTTCGCCCTGTGTCAGGCTCTTTGCTGACACTTCAGAGCCTGGAGCCTGCTTTGAATTCTGTGTCTCCGTATCTCTCTGTTCCTCCCCTGCTCATGCCATGCTCATTCTCTGTCTCTCTCTCTCTCTTTCAAAAATAAATAAAATTTAAAACATTAAAAATAATCAAAGATCTGGACTGACTCATTCTTCATGGAGGTCTTAGAAGTGAAATATATAAATGGACAAAGAGCTAAGAGACAGAAATATTATTATTTTAATGGGCAAAACCTACCTCTAATACTTATATCATGGATTTGCAGGGATTCAAGTCAATTCAAATTCAAAGGCATTATCTATTGAGAAGCTCTCTCTTTGAGGAAGAATCCTGTAATCAACCAAATTTGTAAATGTTTATTTTCTATATATATTTTATTCATTATATAAAGTATAATTGATGAATAAAATTGAATATAAATAAAGTGTACAATGTGACAATTTGATATACATATACAATGTGAACTGATTACAAGAATTAACATATCAATTCACATAATTAATCGTTTTGCCCCAAAATTAAAAATCTCTCAGAAAACTTCCTTTTTATTATGTCAAGTTTTTATTTAAATTTTAGTTAACATATAGTGATATATTGGTTTCAGGAGTAGAATTTAGTGATTTACCACTTATATATTACATCCAGTGCTCATCACAACATCACATCTAATGACCTCCTTAATACCCATCACCCACTTAGCCCATCCCCATCACTTCCTCTCCAGCAACTCGCAGTTTATTCTTATAGTTAAGACTCTCTTGGGGTGCCTGGGTGACTCAGTTGGTTGGTGTCCAACTTCAGCTCAGGTCGTGCTCTCGCGGTCCATGAGTTTGAGACCTGCATTGGACTCTGTGATGACAGTTCAGAGCCTGGAGCCTGCTTTGGATTCTGTGACTCTCTCTCAGCCCATGCTCAACTTGCACTCATTCTCTCACTCTCTCAAAAGTAAATAAACATTTAAAAAAATCTAAAAAAGAGACTCTCTTGTGATTTGCCTCCCTCTCTCTATTATTTTATTCCTTCCCCTATGTTCATCTGTTTTGTTTCTTAAATTCCACATATGAATGACACCATATGGTATTTGTCTTTCTCTGACTGTCTTATTTTTCCTAACATAATACATAATACACTATAGCTCCATCCACATCACTGCAAATGGCAAGATTTCTTTTATTTTGAATGAAATATTCCTATATATAGTGCAGGTACCCTTTTGATAAAGCAGGAAAAAATATCCAATTGAAAAAAGACAGTCTCTTCAACAAATGGTGTTGAGAAAAGTGAAAAAAATGCAGAGAAAGGATATTGGAGCACTTTTTTAGACTTTACATAAAAATAAATTCAAAATTAATGCAAAACCTAAATGTGACACAGCAAATTTCAAGTATACAACACAGTATTATTATGTATAGTCACCATGCTGCACATTAGATCTTCAGAACTTACTTATCTTAAACTGAAACCCTGTACACTATGACCAGAATATCCCTAATTCCCTAACCCCCATCAATCACCATTACATTCTCTGTTTCTTATTTTGGCTTTTTCTTTTTTAGATTCTGTATATAATAATAAATAGACTATCTCTCTTCCTCCATATGGCTTATTTCACTTAGCATAATGTCCTTATGCTTATTGAGAATTTTAAAAATATTTATTTATTGGACTTTCTTCCTGAAGTAATTTGGAACTGGCTTTGTTTCTCTACTGAATGCCTCCACGTGGCATTCCTGTGAAGCTCTCTGCAGGCTCTGTTTGCCCCTGCCTCCCCTACCCCTTCAGGGCTACCTCAAGAAACAAGCCAAAGTACACATGTGGGAGCCCGACAGTGACCACAAGAAAGTGTGGTTAGGGACGCGGGGATGTGCCTGCACACGGGGCTCCCTGCCTGGGCAAAGCATGCCTGCAAACAGGATGCTCTGCCAGGAGGCCTGCACACAATATCCAAGTTTAATGGTCCGCTCGCAAACGAGGGAACATACCCTCCTTAGAAATAAGGAGGAGCCTGGAATTGTGAGCAGGCCTCTTAGTAAACATGTTGTGGTCGCATCCTCCCTTTGCTCCCCCCTGTCCGTGAAATGTGTTTGGCTACTTGCCCTTAATTGGTAAAGGAATGCATCTTGTAGATTTCAGTTTGTATCCAGTTACCGGGTATAAAATAAACCGCAAGAGGGGCTTGCGTAGAATTGTTCCTCCGGCCGGAGTTGTGTCTCTGTCTGTCTTTTGTGTGTGTCTTG
>NW_027527822.1:922638-997872 GCF_008692635.1 Crocuta crocuta
GCCCTTAATTGGTAAAGGAATGCATCTTGTAGATTTCAGTTTGTATCCAGTTACTGTGTATAAAATAAACCGCAAGAGGGGCTTGCGTAGAATTGTTCCTCCGGCCGGAGTTGTGTCTCTGTCTGTCTTTTGTGTGTGTCTTGGCCTTTGTGTCATTTCGTCTGCAACAACACAAAGGTTGGAGAGTCCCAAATACCACTATGAGTAGGGAAATACAATAACCAAAGTCTCAACAAGAGAGACCAAAAGATACCATTCAAAGAACACTTCGTGAAAGAACAGGCCCTGAAGAGTCAAAGAGCCTTCTTTAATACATAGTGCATAACAAGCTTTTAAAAGAAAAAAGAGATAGAAAGCTAACCAAAATGACCAAATGGAAGAACTCTCCTCCAAAGAAATTCCAGGAAGAAATGACAGCTAAAGAACTGTTCAAAACAGATATAAGCAACATAACTGAACAAGAATTTAGAACAATAGTCATAAAATTAATCACTGGGCTTGAAAAAGGCATGGAAGACATCAGAGAAACTATAGCTACAAAGACTATGGAGCTTAAAAATAGTTGTGATGAATTAAAAAATGGTATAAATGAGATGCAAAATAAAATGGGGGCATCCAATGCGCAGATTGAAGAGACAGAAAGGAGAATAAGTGACTTAGAAGACACAATTCTAGGAAAAAAAGAAGCCGAGAAAAAGAGAGATAAACTGATACAGGAACACGAAAGGAGAGTTTGAGAGCTTAGTAATACAATCAAAGGGAATAATATCCGCATCATAGGAATTCCATAAGAAGAAGAGGGAGGGAAAGGTGCTGAAGGAGTCCTTGAACAAATTTTAGCAGAGAACTTCCCTAATCTGGGGAAGGAAACAGACGTTGAAATCCAAGAGGCACAGAGAACTCCCCTCAGACGTAACGTGAATCAATCTTCTTCATGACATATCATAGTGAAACTGGCAAAATATAATGACAAAGAGAGAATTTTGAAAGCATCTAGGGATAAAAAGGCCTTAACATACAAAGGGAGACCTAGCGGGGTGGTGACAGACCTATCTACTGAAACTTGGCAGTCCAGAAAGGAATGGCAGGAAATCTTCAGTGTGATGAACAGGAAAAATATGCAGCCAAGAATCCTCTATCCAGCAAGCCTGTCATTCAGAATAGAAGGAGAGATAAAAGTCTTTCCAAATAAACAAAAATTGAAAGAATTTGTCACTAATAACCCAGCCCTACAAGAAATCCTGAGGGGGACCTTATGAGGGAAATGTTTAAGGAACACAAGATACCAGAGACATCACCACAAGCATGAATCCCACAAAGGACACGAGGACTCTAAACCCATATATTTCAATAATAACACTGAATGTAAATGAACTAAATGCCTCAATCAAAAGACATACGGTAGCAGAATGGATAAAAAACCAAAATACATCTATTTGCTGTCTACAAGAAACTCATTTTAGACAGGAGGACACCCTCAGATTGAAAGGAAGGGGATGGAGAAATATCTATCATGCTACAGGAATTAAAAAAAAAGCTGGAGTAGCTATACTTATATCAGAGAAACTAGACTTTAAAGACAGTAACAAGTGATGAAGAAGGGCATTATATAATAATTACAGGGTCTATCCATCAGGAAGAGAGAGAGAGCATGAGAGGGGGAGGTTCAGAGAGAGGGGGACAGAGAATTTGAAACAGACTCTGCACTGACAGCAGTACGCCTGATGCGGGGCTTGAACTGATGAGCTGTGAGCCAAAATCAGACGCTCAACTTACTTAGCCAGCCTGAAATTCCTGGATTTTTTTTTTTTGGTTTGTTGTTTCTAATTGAGATATTGGGTGAAAGGACAAATCCTTTAGAGGACAAATGTCCACCTCTAAATGTAGGTATTATGCATTGATTCCAAATAAAAAAAGACAATTCCCTATTAAAGTGAGAATCAAAAAAAGAAAGAAAGAAAGAAAGAAAGAAAGAAAGAAAGAAAGAAAGAAAGAAAGAAAGAAAGAAAGAAAGAAAGAAAGAAAGAAAAAAACAGGTATAGTGGACTGTAGTATGTGAGTGCTTTGTATTCTCTTTGGCTTTGGAATCAGTGTGATTCCGGTCTCATAAAATGAGTTTGAAATTGTTCCAGGGGTACCTGAGTGATTCAGTTATTTAAGTATCCTATTCTGGATCAGGTCATGATCTCATGGTTCTTGAGTTTGAGCCCCAGGTTGGGCTCTGGGTAGCAGTGCAGAGCCTCCTTGAGATTCTCTCTTCATCTCTCTGCCCCTCCACTGCTCATGTTCTCTCTCAAAACAAATAAATTGAACTTAAAAAATTGCTCCATATTTTCAAAAAAATTGGAGGAGTTTAAGAAGGATCATTGTTATCTTATTTAAAACATTGATAGAAATTCTAGTGACACCATGGGCTGCCCTGGGATTTTCTTTGTTGGAAGATTTGAAAAAAATAGTTCAATATCCTTATTTGATTATGGTCTGCTCAGATTTTCCATTTCTTTATGATTTTTTCTTAGTTTATTGTATGTATATAGGAAAGTTCTATTTCTTCAAATTCATCTAATTTGTTGGCATATAATTCTTTATAGTAATTACTTGGGATACTTTTTTGTACACCACTTGTATTATTTCCCTTATCATTTTAATGCTTGAGTCTTCTCTCCTTTTTTCTTAGTCTAGTGAAGGTTTTGAAAATTTATTTTATTTTTCTAGAATCCAGTAGTTACATTTATTTTAAAATATTTTTAATTCTGTATTTCATTTATTTTTTTCTCTAACATTTACTATTTTTTTCTTTCTGCTAATTTAAACTTTAGCTTATTCTTCTTCTAGTTCCCTTAGTTGTAAAGTTAAGCTGCTTCTTTGAGATAATATCTTTTAAATAAATATAATGTTTATTTTTTGAGAGAGAGAGAGACACAGATAGAGTGCATGCAGGGGAGAGGCAGAGAGAGAGAGGGAGACACAGTATCTGAAGCAGGCTGTCAGCATGTCAGCATGTAGCCTGATGCACAGCTCAAACTCATGAAACGTGAAATCATGACCTGAGCTGAAGTTGGACATTTAACCAACTAAGCCACCCAGATACCTCAATCATTATTTTTAATGAAGGTAATTATTGCTATAAATTTCCCTCTTGGAACTTCTTTTGCTGCATCCCAGAAATTTTGGTGTGCTGTTTCCATTTTCATTTGTCTCAAATATTTTATAATTTCCTTATGATTATTTCTTTGAATCATTGGCTCTTCAAGATTCTATTGTTTAATTACATGTATTTACTTTTCCATATCATATTGACTACTTGTTTTATTACACTGTGATTAAAAAAAAAGATGCTTGGTATTATTTTGATCTCAGACTTCTAGACTTCTTTTGTAACCTAATATGTGATCTATTCTAGAGAATTCTCCATGTGAGCTTGAGAGGATTTGTATTTTGCTTATATTTCGTGGAATCATCTGTATGTGTCTTTTCTAAAAAAAATTTAAATGATTTATTTATTTCTGAGAGAGAGAGAGAAGGAGAGAGCAGATTTTATTTCTTGGTCTCTTCTTCCTTGGAAAGATTGGACAGAGTCTTGATTTCTTCCTTTAACAAAATATTAGCAAACTAAATTCACCAGCACATTAAAAGCATTGTATACATTTATCAAAAGGGATTTAACTCTAGAATGCAAGGTTTTTCAACATACACAAATCAATTAATGTGACTCAACAGAATGAAAGATAATATAATATATATCTTGAAGAGGGGGCAAGATGGCGGAGAATTAAGGAGCTCCGTACTTGCACTCCCTACCATACATCACACGGAAAAGATCTGAAGCCATTGGAAACCTTACAAAACCTGAGAGACTGGGAGAAAAATGATGCAGAATCCACTGAGAAAGCCTTCTAACGTGAGTGCGAACTGGGGAAGATAAAATCGGGCCGGGATTGGAGACTCCAGGGTTGGAGGTGATCCCCTCTACGGGGAGTGAGAGGGGGAAAAAGAGAGAGTCCGAAACAGAAAAACCTCCGCTCGGGGGGTTGGGGAATCCTCCCCTCGGGGCATAGAAAGACCGTACTTGCCAAATACCTGCACGCCAGGTCCCCTCGCGCCAACTGGTCCCGGGGGGCTGAGCTCACAGACTGCTTCTTTGTGCTTACACCTGGTGGGCTGGACTTCAGAGTAGCGGCGTGCCTGCCGCCATTGACCATTGTCCTCCCGGGCAGATGGGACCCCTGAAAGAGCCGCACGGACACCGGGCATCCGCGCTCCTGGCTGGCTGGAACTCTAGAGGGAAGGCAAATTGCTAAAAACTGGGAGATTTGCCTGTAAGTTGCTGTTTCCGGTGAGGATCATAGAGGGACCTGGTTTTCCTCACTCCAGAAGGCTCCGGCTCAGTGCACCCGGCAGGCAAGCCTCCACCCATGCTCACCAGCCGGACCCAGAGAAGAAAGCAGCAATTCTGACTCCACCCCCAGAGCGAGGCTGGAAGCCTGGAATTGCCCCGAGGGGGTTGCCTGGGAAGTTGTGTCTAAGGAAAATTCAGCGGGGTGCATGGACTGGGATTTGGAGATTGGAACTGGCCTGAGTTGAATAATGCAACCAACTTTGGCTGCACCACCAGTGCGGGGAGTTTACATGCCCAAAAAAACAAGGTGCAGCGCTTGGTTCAAGAAGGGATTGGAGCACCTTCACTCTCCTCCCCACAACCGCCAAGGCAGAACTCCTGCCTGAGGCATTGGATCACGCCAAGCCCATCCCTGCTTGAGACCTGCCCTCCTCCCTTTTTATTAAATTTATTTCTCTTTTTTTCTTCTTCCTCTTTTCTCTTTTTTTTCCCCAGAACACTGACCTGATTAACTCTGGTTGCCGGCTTGCTTAAACAATCACAAAGAGTCCATTCTGTAGATGTAAGTTCTACACCTACCGACATTTTCATCTCTTTCTCTCAGGANGATGAACCCTACAAAACATACAAAGACTCTAAACACACATATTTCAATAATAACACTGAATGGAAATGGGCTGAATGCTCCAATCAAAAGACATAGGGTAGTAGAATGGATAAAAAAAAGAAAATCCTTCTATATGCTGTCTACAAGAAACTCACTTTAGACTGGAAGATACCTTCAGATTAAGAGTAAGGGGACCGAGAAATATATATCATGCTACAGGAACTCAAAAGAAAGCCGGAGTAGCTATACTTATATCAGACAAACTGGACTTTAAATTAAAGACAATAACAAGAGATGAAGAAGGGCACTACATAATAATTACAGGNAGGAAAGAAATGAGGAAAGATGAATAGTTTTAACTAAAGAAAAAAATAAAACATTATATGCCTGAAAAGTATCATGAATACAATAAATTTTCTTCTATAAACTGCCGAAATTTTACAATGTTCTGTAAATACTACTGACTACTTTAGTTAAAATGTATGTATTGTGAAAAGTAATAGTACTAGATCATAACAATTTCCCCAATATCTGTTTAATAAAAGTTATTTCACTCCTATCATAATGGCCTAAGGTTCTACAGTATATAAATTCAGAATTTTGTTCAGATTGGTTACAACTTCATCTTAGATTAGTTCAGCAATTACATTATCTATTACATTTATATATAATATATATATATATTATACATCAATATAGTATATCTTCTACCGCTAGGTGTTATTCTGAATATGAAAGCATGCAACTATCTAAAATCTCCTTTTGTTTGTGTGTGTGGTAAAATATACATAACAGAAAATAAACCATCTCAACCATTAAAAAAATAATATATATCTTTCTCTATATGTAAAAAGAGAGAGAAAAAGAGAGGGAGAGAGAGAGAATTCCAAGCAGTTTCCGCACTTTCAACGCAGAGCCAAACACTGGGCTCCAACTTAAAATATAAAGTTAGACCTTTAACCGGGTGAGCTACTCAAGTTCCCCAGGAGTGTATCTTGACATAATACAGGCCATATATGAGAATTCCATCACCAACATGATACTCATTGGTGTTTATTTTTTTTTTTTTACTTANTGTATATATATGTGTTTATTGTAATTGTGTGTGTATATCTATATCCCCTCTCTCTCTGTCTCATATATCTATCTATACAGTTGATTGTTCTGCAACCTGGAATCTTCTCCAATTGAATTGTCAGGTTAGGATTTACTCTCCCCTATCATAGATATGAATGATAAGCCATATGTGTATTGGATTTCATGTGAAGGTACCTAGCTATTTATCATGTGCCACTAATAACCTACCAAGGCTTCATTCAGAAAGGTCTTGGAAGATTAGAGGAAGACAATTTACAAAGTAATACAATTGAAAGTACGCCTGATGTTAGTACTTGAAAGTGGATCTCTTTGTTCAGTATCTTTTAACTAAACATAACTTTTGACTAAGTATTTTCATCTAGATATTGTGTGGATTCAGGAGATCATATCAAAGTAGAAGTTAAAGTCTGTTTAACTTTGATTCTTCCTTATTAATATATGTGATATATGAAATTACCATCATGAAAATGAGAGAAATAAATAATGAGTATATGGCTATACATAAAAAATTATGAAATTGATAATTTAATTTTGTAATGAAATATTTTTCAAATTTGTAATATTAATTGACTATTTTTGTTACTTGTTAGAAGGAATTTTTAAATTTTATGTATTTATTTTTATTTGAATGTAGTTGGTACACAGTGTTTCAGGTGTACAACATAGTGATTAACACGTTTATACAAGTACAGCTATCATTTGTCCCCATAAAACACTGTTACAAACCATTGGCTATATTCCTAAGGCTGTACCTTTTATTGTCATGACTTATTCATTCCATAACTGGAAGCCTGTATCTCCTACTCTCCTTCACCCAATAAATATTTAATTGTTAACTATTCAATGTTTTGAGCACATCATAATATTTATACTTAATATCTTGTTTTCATTTTCTGAAGCTTTGACTTATAATTTTCTCAATTATGTTCATTGATGAATGTATGAAAATCCCTAAATAAGTAATACCATATGAAATATAAACCTTGTTCTTCCATTTCTTTTACATAGGAAGAGTGAGTGAATGGTACCCTAAAAATTCTACGAAGTTACTTTGTGTTAAATGAAACTAAGCTAAATCATTCCACTTCCACATCTTGAACAGTAGGAGGCAACTAGTCTTTAATCTCATCTTCCCAAATATCTCCATTAACACTCATAGCCTGGAACAACAAGTTAAAACATGGGGAGTCAGTATCAGTGTTCATAAGGGCTTGCTCTAGAGAAAGAACACAGTCTGACAGAAATATTGCATACTCGTCATCTTGTTACATCTATCTAATTTTTCCATGGGTCTCACCACATGGGCAGCTTTTTAAGTTCTTTTCTAGTCACTTGTTACTTTCCATCTCTTCCAGTGCTTTCTTACCACACCTCTGTTCGAAAAGCCTTTTATTGGCCTCACCTGCTAGCAAGTACTCACTTCATAAAACTATTAATTTTTCTGCAGTCACCTTGTGTTAAGAGATCCCATGGTAGATCAGCCTGAACAAGATATAAGAAGAGAAATTGCAGTCAGAGAAGATGTTTGTTGTGCAGCCAGGTTCCCACATATCAGGTGGCTGGCAGCATGATCATGGGCAGTACATCCCATCTGCCACCAAGTCCAAGGTGGCTGGAGGGGAAGGCAATCATAATGGGAAAATAACTGCTTCCACTAGTTCTTTGACCTGACATAGAGTGGCTACCAAAGGGCACTTGGGTTCTGAGCAGTTGAAGCATTGAATTTGGCCATCTCTGATCTGAATTTCAAAGTAGTCCTTAAAACAGGCTTTGAAGTATGCATGCCTCCACTCCCAAAAGTACATACATTCACTCCTTAACTACATTCTCACAGAAACAGATATTGCACAGGAACAATTTACTATTAAAGCATTTTGTCTGCTGAGCTTGATCAAAGTCCAAGATTTCCTAGATCAGACTCAATTATGATTCCACATCCTGTGTGGGTCAAAGGCATCAGAATTGGCAAGGAAGAAGTCAAACATTCACTTTTCCCAGACAACATGAGACTCTACATAGAAAAACTGAGAGATTCCACCAGAATCCTACTAGAACTGATCCATGAATTCAGCCAAGTTGCAGAGTGCAAAATCAATGTACAGACATCGGTTGCATTTTTAAACACTAATAATGAATGAAGCAACAGAAAGAGAAATCAAGAAACTGATCCCATTCACAACTGCACAAAAAAACATAAAATACCTAGGAATAAATGTAACCAAAGATGTAAGAGATCCCTATCATGAAAACTATAGAAAACTTATGAAGGAAATTGAAGACACAAAGAAATGGAAAAACATTCCATGCTCATGATTGAAAAAATAAATATAAATATAGTTAAAATGTCATTACTACCCAAAGCAATCAACATATTCAATGCAATCCCAATCAAAGTTGCACCAGCATACTTCTCAAAACTAGAACAAACTATCCTCAAATTTATATGGAACCACAAAAGACACTGAATACCCAAAGTAATGTTGAAAAAGAAAACCAAAATGGGAACCACCACCATCCCAGGCTTTAGCCTCTACTACAAAACTTTCATCAAGACAGTATGGAATTTTCACAAAAACAGACACATAGAACAATGGAATAGAATAGAGAACTCAGAATTGGACCCACAAATGTATGCCAAACTAATCGTTGACAAAATGGGAAAGAGTATCTAATGGAAAAAAGACATTCTCTTTAACAGATGGTGCTGGGAGAACTGGACAGCAACATGCTTAAGAATGAAACCAGACTGGGGCGCCTGGGTGGCTTAGTCGGTTAAGCGTCCGACTTTCACTTAGGTCANAAATAAAGGATCTGAACCTGTGATAGGAAGCTATCAAAACCCTAGGAGAAAGCAGGAAACAGCCTCCTTGACCTCAACCGCAGCAATTTCTTACTTGACACATCCCCAAAGGCAAGAGAATCAAGAGCAAAAATGAAATATTGGGACCTCATCAAGATTAAAAGCTTCTGCACGGCAAAGGAAACAATCCATAAAACTAATAGGCAACCGATGGAATGGGAAAACATAGCCGCAAATGACATATCAGATAGTCAGTCTAGTATCCAAAGTCCATAAGGAACTCACCAAACTCCACACACAAAAAACAAATAATCCAGAGAAGTGGGCAGAAGACATGAACAGACACTTCTCCAAAGAGGACATCCAGAGTGCTAACAGACACATGAAACGATGGTCTGGGTCCCTCATCATCAGGGAAATACATATCAAAACCACACTGAGATACCTCCTCACGCCAGTCAGAGTGGCTAAAATGAACAAATCAGGAGACTCTAAATGCTGGTGAGGATGTGGAGAAACAGGCACCCTCCTACACTGTTGGTGGGAATGTAAACTGGTGCGACGGCTCTGGAAAATAGTGTGTAGGTTCCTCAAAGAATTAACAATAGAACTCTCCTATGACCCAGCAGTAACACTGCGAGTAATTTACACAAGGGATACAGGAGTGCTGATGCATAGGGGCACATGTACCCCAATGTTCATAGCAGCACTCTTAACAATAGCCAAAACATGGAAAGAGCCTCAGTGTCCATCAACAGACGAATGGATCAGGAATAAGTGTTTTATCTATACAACGGAATACTCCATGGCAATGAGAAAGAATGAAATCTGGCCACGTGTAGCAACATGGATAGAACTTGAGGCTGAGTGAAATAAGCCAGGCAGAGAAGGACAGATACCATATGTTTGCATAAATAGGTGGAGTAGGAGGAACTTAATGGAGGATCGTGGGGGAGAAGAAAGGGGAGAAATAGTGGGGGAGAGGGAGAGAGGCAAACCATGAGAGACTCTTTAATGTTGAGAACAAACTGAGGGCTGTTGTGGATGAGGGAACGGGGAAGGGGGTGATGGGCATGGGGGACGGCAATTGTTGGGATGAGCCTTTGGTGTTATATGGAAACCAACTTGACAATTGACTAATTAATTAATTGACAATTAAGTTATGTTATGCTCGCCACAAGTGCAGCTGCCATCTGTCACAATACAAAGCTATTACAATGTCATTGTCTCTATTTCTTACATCGTGCCTTTTATTCCCATGACCTGTTTATTTCATAACTGGAACCTTCTATCTCCCATTCTGCTTCACTCATTTTTCCCATTCCCCTCTCCCCATCCCCTCTGGCAACCATTAGTTTGTTCTTTGTATTTATAGGTCTGATTCTGCTCTTGGTTTGTTTGTTTGCTTGTTTGCTTATTTATTTATTTATATTCATTCATTCATTCATTCATTCATTCACTCATTCTACATATGAGTTAAATTATATGGTATCTCTTTTTCTCAGTCTGACTTATTTTACTTAGAGTAACACTTGTTAGTTCCATCCATGTTGTTGTAAATGGCAGTATCATATCCATTAGGGATATAATCCAAAATATAGAGAGAACTTAAATGACTCAACACCTAAAATCCAATTAAAAATTGGACACAATAGGGGCACATGGGTGACTCAACTGGTTGGACGTCCTACTTCACCTCAGGTCATGATCTTGCAGTCTGTGAGTATGAACCCCAAGTTGGTTCTGTGCTTACAGCTCAGAGCTTGGAGCTTTCTTTCGATTCTGTGTCTCCCTCTCTCTCTGCCCTTTCCTTGCTCATGCTATGTTTCTCTCTCTCTCTCTGTGTGTTCTCTCTCGAATAAATAAACTTTTTTAATGGACAAAATCTGTGAATAGACACTACGCCAAAGAAGTGATATTCATGGTGGCCAACAGGTAGTGAAGATTTATTCAACTTTACTAATTCTCAGAAAATGCATCTCAGAAACACAATGGTAGTTATTTTTAATGGGTATGCAGTTTCATTTGAGGAATACAAAAGTTCTAGAGGTGAATGGTAGTGATTGTTGTAAAACACTGTAATTTTACTTAATACCACTTACCTGTATACTAAAAATTATTAAAATAATAAATTGTGTATCTTAAAAATTAGAAATGGTAATTTAAAGATTACATAATCTGGGGGCACCTAGGTGGCTAAGTCACTTGAGTTTCTGGCTCTTGATTTCTCCTCAGCTCAAGATCCCAGGGTCAAAGGATTGAGCCTTGACCTGGGCTCTGCATTGAGCGTGAAGCCTGCTTGGGATTCTCTCTCTGTCCCTCTGCCCCTCTACCCAACTTGCATGGTATCTCATTTACTCTCTAAAATATAAATACATAAAAATAAATAAAGTGTTAAATAGTCTGATCTACAGGTTAATGCAAAACTCTTGAACATGTGGCAATAATAGACACTTGAAATATTTTAAGAAACAATTTAGTAGAATCTATTAAAATTGATATGACCATATATATTATAGACATGCTAATTACCTTTCAAAAGACTTAGTCAAAAAATCATGTACATATGTCCACAGGCAAAGTATATAAAATGATATAATCATAAAGTTACATATGATGGTGAAAATAAACTTGACAAAATATTGAATATCCTTAATATTTAACAGTATGCTCTTACATAAAAACAGGAAGCCATATGAAATATTGTTGTGTGTAAAATGTAAGTTTCTAAATCATTCAGGGTGAATATCAGATGATGCCTTTTTATGATTATGTATGCAAAATCACAGGATGTGTATTGGATTAAACATTTAAAATCTTGCACCTCCTATGGTCTCTGGGAAGACAAGTGGGAGTGAGGCAAGTTTCTCTTTAATTTTGGTTTCCTACTTTTGTTGGTATCTTACATAGGTAACATTTGTATGTATACCAGTGTTAAAAATGAAACAAAAAAAACCCAGCAGAAACTAAAAAGAAACAAAACAACATCCATTATTTCATATATTAAATTCAATTCTTGAATTCAAATATTCTTTTCCATTAAAATATTGATTTCATAACACATCAATATATACAAAGGCACACCTGAAAGTATCGTAGACTTGTTGTAAAATACTTACAAAGTAAAATTGCAAGAAGCAAATGAATTATCTTTCTGAGTTTTCCTAGATCTGGGTTTTGAGGTTGCCCTCCAGTTCCTAAGGGGATGCTCACTATCATCAAAACCTTGGTCATTTCTTCTAATTAATTCCCATCCCATTTATGTAACTACAATCTCATGTGAAAGTCAGAAGATTATTAACCTTGAACCCTAACCCTAGGGTTGGAAAATATTTAGTTGAAGACTGAAATAAAGCTTGCAACTCAGCAATTACACAGGAATTGTAGAGATAATTAAGCATGGCTGATGGTGGCAAAAGCAGCTATTCTGAATGAAAGTACCTTCTGAGAGAAGACACTTAAAACAATTTATTTCTTTCACACAACTGACAACACAGAGTTGAGGGATGGAACAGAAACGTGTGCCCCACCCCAAAGTACTTATTTGGATCTTCTCTTGTCAGTTTATATCGAACTGCTACATTTAATGAATGGTAAGAGAAAAGCACATATTTCTGAGGGGTAAATTTGCTCAAATGTTCCCTCCGCCCCGTGTCCACAGGAAGAAGGAATTTTAAAGTTGCTATCTCTATCACCTGTAATAATCGGTGAGGATATTTTTCATTCATTTTGTTTCAAGAATCAAGGGGAATAGAGAATATTCTGATTATCTAACTTGTTGTCTCTGTATGCCAAGACCACCTATGTTTTGTTTAAATGAAAGTTATAATCAAGGAGATGACAGATTATAGAAGTAACCTTGATTCATTATTGATTATTGAAAGATTCATTTTATAGTCATAGGCAAGCCACTATTATGGTGTTCTCTTACAGGGATTGCGAAAATAACATATCATGGGAATTGATTTTTTATAAATATTCAGGATGTGAAAATTTTGGAATTTTCTATTTTTATCATTCAAATCTATATTTAATTTCAAGTAGAAAAATTAGTAACCCAGTTCACTTCTATTCTGCCTTCTGCCTGTCTAATCTCATTTGACAGATACAAACATTTATTTTTAAATATTTTTCATTGTTTATTTATTTTGAGAGACAGAGGGAGACAGAGTGTGAGTGGGAAGAGGGCAGAGAGTGAGCGAGACACAGAATTCGAAGCATTCTCCAGGCTCTGAGCTGTCAGCACAGAACCTGATGTGGGGCTCAAACTCATGAACCATTAGATCATGACCCAAGCCAAAGTTGGACGTTTAACCGACTGAGTCACTCAGGCAACCTTATATTTTTATATTATTTATTTTTTGGTCAAGAGCAGTATTTGACCAATGATCTCTGGAAGCAGTCATCATGGAAGATAACTTTATTTTTGTTATTTCAGCTGCCCTGTGAAGTATGTTAGCTATGTCCTTGAGAGGTTTGTTACATATATACATATATATGTAACATACATATACATACATACATACATTATATACATATATACATATATTATATATACACATATGTGTGTGTGTGTGTGTATATATATATATAATCGTAAGCAGCAGGCAGGATTTTACTGGATTTTCTGCCTCTTTAAATTGTCCTTAAATCCAACCATATTTCATTGACCTCTCTGTAAATATCAAAATTGGGTGGTAAGGGCTATGTGTTGTATCCTTGTGCTGGTATTCTGATGAGCTAGACCCCACTCAGAACTAAAAAGTGTAAGGTCAAGTAAAGATGTTATTGCAATATCTGAATGGACTAGTTATCAATGTCATCTTGTTTCTGCAGATAAAAATTAGAGTGGCTGAGAAATTAGCCACCATGACCAACATAACAAAATTCTTGCTCATGGGATTCCCTGATGATCAAGTGCTACGGAGACTTTATGCTGTATTCCTCTTCCTGGGTTACCTAGCAGCGCTGATGGGGAACCTCCTCGTTATCATCCTCACCACCATAGACCAACATCTTCAATCCCCCATGTATTTTTTCCTAAAGAATTTGTCTTTGGTTGATATCTGTTACATTTCTGTCACTGTCCCCAAATCTGTCATGAACTCTTTGACCAACAATTATTCCATCTCTTTCATGGGATGTGCCTTACAGGTTTTCCTTGTTATTTTTCTTGCTGGCACAGAGTACGCCCTCCTTCTAGTGATGTCCTATGACCGCTATGCTGCCATCTGCTGTCCCCTGCACTATGAGACCATCATGAATAGGGGTGCCTGTGTGCAGATGGTGAATGCTTCATGGTTTAGTGGGTGTGTTTATGGATCCATTCATGTTGCAGGTACATTTTCTGTTCATTTCTGTGGTTCCAACATAGTGCATCAATTCTTTTGTGACGTCCCTTCACTGCTCACACTTGCTTGTTCTGGACAGAAAAATATAGAATATGCATTTATAATTGGTAGTTGTTGCTTTGGGTTTATATGTTTTATTTTATTGGTTGTATCCTATGTTCACATTTTTTCTACCGTTCTAAGAATCCCATCTGCAAAAGGAAGAGTAAAAAGTCTTTCCACCTGCCTGCCCCACCTCACCGTGGTGACACTGTTTTTCTTTTCTGGGAGTATCACATATTTAGCTAAAAATTTTAAGTCTTCATCTTCAGTGAAAGTGTTATCAGTGCTTTACACTGTGTTACCCCCCATCATGAATCCTGTCATCTACAGCCTGAGAAACTGGGATATGAGAATGGCCTTAGGCAAACTGATAACTGAGAAAGTGTTCAGAACACCTTTTTAATTTAAATAGGTAAAATTTCATTAAAATGAATAATTTTATTGACAACAATTATTTCTAAAGAGATACATCCATTCCCCTTTGCAGGTCCATAAAATTCAGTAATTTGTTGCTTAACAAGGTACCAGGACAAAATTTAACTCCGTTACATATGTAGTGGACTAGGGTGTTGGAAATTTTTAACTAAATAGTTCTTTCCTGTTTTGATTATATATCACAATGTTTTATTAGGGTAATATTATAAATTATTTATATTAATCATAGTATTCATAAATGCATTATATTCACACAATATTTTCAGGGCAATCACAAAATATAGCACCATTTCCTTTTATTCCACGAGATACAGTTCATATTTAAAGTAAAAACGGGGTTGCATAAATCTTTTATTAATTATTCATAAATAACTAGTTTACTTACTAATGGCAAATTGCACTCGTTGAGCATTGGAAAACATTTTTTTTGTTTTCTCGTTATTTGCATAAAATTTAAAATCTGAACTTAGAGAGTCTTTTTGTTTACGCTAGTTAAATACTTTTTTTGGGTGGGTATCAGAGGAAAGCCATCAAAATTGTGGTAAAATTGCTATGGTTACTGGTCATTCAGGAATTAAGAATGTCTAAAGATGATGATGAGAGCTTTCATATAAAAGACCTTGTTCAAAGGAGAATTTCAATAATAATGCTTTATTTTATTACAAATAAGTTTAAAATTTACCAACATTGAAATGATTTTGAACACATCTCTTAAATCTCTTTTTTCCCTTTTCTTCTTTTGTCCTTTTCTTGTTTCTCAATCATTTTTTTCTTTCCTGTTATTTATTGTCTTCCTTTCATTTTTATTTTTTATTTCTTTTATTTCTGTTTTTGGTGTTTTCTTTTTCTGGTCAAAAATACTTACTTTTTTCTTATACCTATTTCATTATGAATTTGTCCCAAACTACTTTATATTCTACCTCTCTTTCTACTCAGATTACCCTCCTACTTACTAAAAACATAATACTTCTACCTTTTATGTGATAATCTTGGTATAGAAATAAATACCACTGAATATGAGTCCAAGTGTTACACTTGCATATTCGACCTCCCTCCAGTGGCTGAGAATGTCCTAAACTTGTTATGCATGCATGTATCTATATCTATATCATCTATATCTATATCTATATCTATATCTATATCTATCTATATATATACACTTTCACCTCTGTGTCATTTTAACATAATAACTTAAAAACCATTATTTCTTGAGCACTTTAAAAAATTGTTTTAATGTTTATTTACTTTTGAAGAGAGAGAGACAGAGCATGAGTGGGGGAGGGGCAGAGAGAGGGAGACAGAGTCTGAAGCTCCAGCCTCTGTGCTGACCTGTTAGCACGGAGTCCGATGTGGGGCTCAAACATACAAACAGTGATCTCATGATGTGAGCCAAAGGTGGACGCCGAATGACTAAGCCACCCAGGTGTCCATTTCTTGAACATTTTTAAACCAGATTTGGAGAGAGAATATTTAAGCAAAAAGCTGAATTTTCATATTTATTTTGCAAATATATGACACCTCTGTATCACTATATACTCATTTTTAAATTATTTAATGTAAAATTTTATCTTTTCCTCGTATTGAACTCAAGTTTTTCTGCTTTTAAGTTCACTTTATTCTTCTAGCAGTTCTGGGTGTTACTTGGTGTAATTTTGGACTCATGGGCTTCTCTTTCAGCCTTATTAAGTCAACAATAATTTTCTCTCTTTTCTAAAAGTACATCTAAGAACTGAGCACTTCTTACAAATTACACTGCTACCAACCAGAGTTACACCCCTATCACCGGTCATTCCAATTCTGCCACAGGAGAGACATTGTGTATTGGCTTCCTCCCTCTCCTTCCTTCAGTTCATTCCAGACTTAGAGCTAAGGGTAGAGCCAACAGGAATGTCTCCTTGGGTAACGCAAGGATAAGGCAAACCTTGTGTTCTACATTTTTTTTCATCCTTGTCCTTTTCAGATTTGAATTATCCCACTGAAATGTAGTGTTCTCAATGCTCAGGTGGGAAATATACCTTGTCCTTGATGCTTCCTCTGGCTGGTATGCTTTTCTCCCCCAGGTAGCTGTTCAGCTTCATCTCCCTTTTACTAAATATTTCCTTTGCTTTGTAAATGCTGAATAAAAAAGAATCTTGTGTGTGAAATTCTTGTCTGTGATCCATAGTAAAATTTGATGACTCTAAGTTAAAATAAACACAAAGATTTAACCAACCTAACACACAATGGCATTAGTTCTGTTGAGTAGAGATGAATGGCTACATTACGACACAAATCTAGAACTACTGTGATTTTGTGAGTCAGTTTGCATCAAATTAATAATTAGTATGTTTCATATGATAGTGGATTTCTGGGATTTTATCTCAAATGGCTGGCCATCTTTATAACCTTGATATTAAGAGGAAAAAATTTTTAACTATAACACTAAACCTACAGCTCTATACTGACAAATTATTTAATAAATTTAATTAAAATATATTTCATAGAATTTGAAGGGAGACTTTCAGTTCCTCTAAACATAGAGACATACATACTGAACATTGGATTCATTACCTGATTAACAAATCACTTTTATATTTATTATTACATTTCCCCAACATGTATTCAGATATTTCAATGTCATATATAAGTCAATACAATTTCTCAAAAATATATATTTCACTCTATAATACAGAAGTCTATTGATATATCAAAAGGCTATTGATATATATCCATAGCCCTTAACCTACTCTTATAAAGAGATTATTTCTAGTTTATTGATGTTATGCATAAATGCCCAAACAATTTTGTACTTAAAAAATTTTATTTACACTTATGATGACATTTAGGACAGCTATTTAAAAATAGAATCTTTTCCCTCAATATCAAGATTACAAAAATGGCCAGCATCTCCAAATAAAATCCCAGAAACCCACTATCAAAGGAAACACTGACATTTTGAAAATAACTGTATCAATACAGTTTGTATAGTTTTGTACAGTTTGTATAGAATTTTTTGGTAAAATGGACATTTTAACAATAATAACATTTATTATCTATGAACACAGAATATCTTTTATTTGTGTTTCTTTTAACTTTTTATTAGTTAAATGTAGTTTTCAGTGTGCAAGTTTTTCATGTCCTTGGTTAAATTTATTCCTAGATATTTTATTCTTTTTGATGCAATTGTGAAAAGTTTTATTAATTTCAGTCTCTTACAGGTCATTGTACATAGAAATGCAACAAAATTTCATATATTGTGTGCTGTAATTGTACTGAATTTAATTATTAGTTTTACCAATATTTGTATAATCTTTAGAATATCCTATACAAATATAATGTTATTCACAAATAGTTGAGTGTGTTTCCTTTCTTATTTATATATTTTTTATTTTTTCTTGCCTAATTTCTTTGTGTAAGATTGTCAGTTCCTGTTGAATGAAAGTGGTGAATATGTTAACTGAAGCCTTGTAATATATATCCTTTATTACTTATAGGAATCTTTCTTCTATTGCAAATTTATTGACTTTTTATCATGAAAGCATGTTGAGTTTTGTCAATTATTTTTGATGCATCTATTTAAATAATCATATGAATTTTTAAAAATATTTTTTTATTTATTTCTAGGAGAGAGAGAGAGACAGCGTGAACAGGGGAGGGTCAGAGAGAGAGGGAGTCACAGACTGAAATAGGCTCCAGGCTCTGAGCTGGCGGTCAGCACAGAGCCCGACGCGGGGCTCGAACCCACGAACCGCAAGATCATGACCTAAGCGAAAGTCGGACGCTTAACCGACTAAGCCACCCAGGCGCCCCTAAATAATCATATGATTTTTATCCTTTATTGTGTACTTTTGATGTATCACACTAATTAATTTGTTGGTGTTGAATCCTCCTTGCTCCTTGGTATAAATCCCACTTGATCATGGTGGAAGATCATTTGATTACACTGTTTAAATTTTGTTAATATTTTATTTGGCAATGTGTCTATTCAATTCCACTGTCCATTTTTGCAAGTTGACATTTTATTTTTGCTTTTGTTTTTGAGTTGTATGAATTCTGTATGCATTTTTGGATATTAACACTTTATCAGATACAGGATATGCAAACATTTTCTCTCATTTCATTTCATTGATTATTTGTCGGCAAAATCTTATTAGTTTGGTGTATTCAATACAATAATAGTAGGGGACATTGACAACCCACTTATGTCAATGAACGAATCACCTAAACATAAAATCAACAAGGACACACTGGCTTTGACTGACACACTAGACCAGATGGATGTAACACATAGACTCAGAACATTCCATCCTAAAAGAGCAGAATTCACACTCTTGTCTTTTTTTCTTTTCTTCTTTCATTTTTTTTTTGGATCTATATTTATCAGGGATATTGTCCTATATTTTTATTTTTTAGCTGTCCTTCTCTCGTTTTTTTTGTGTTTTTAAAATTTTCTTTATTTTCTTTATTTCTTTTGAGAGGGAAAAAAAAGAAAGGACAAGTGCAGGAGAGGCAAAGAGAGAATCCCGAGCATTCTCCATGCTGCCAGCACAGAGCCCAATGCGGGGTTTGAACTCACAATGCTACAAGATCATAATCTGAGCAAAAACCTAGAGTCAACACTTAACCAAAAGAGCCACCCAGGCAGTCCTGTCCTTGTCTTATTTTGATATCATCAGAGAAACTAGACTTTAAAATAAAGAATGTAAGAAGAGACGACAAAGGGTACTATATAATCATAAAAGGGACAATCCAACAAGAATATCTAACGATTGTATATATTGATGCACCCAAGATGAGATCACCCAAAATAATAGAAATTATTAGTAACATTAATAGAAATTAACAGTAATAAAATGGAACTTATTAATAATAATATAATAATAGTAGGGGACATTACTATGTTTATATGTATATATATATTATATATATGTATGTATATATTATATATGTGTATATATGTATATATATTATATATATGTATGTACATATTATATGTATATGTATATATATATATTGAGAGAGAGAGAACGAGAGAGCAAGCATGTGGGGGGGAGGGGCACAGAGAGAGGGAGAGAGAGGATCCCAAACAGGCTCTGCACTCTCAGCACATGGGCTGACATTAGTCTACCTCATGAACCATGAGATCATGACCTGAGCCAAAATCCAGAGTTGGATGCTTAACTGACTGAGCTATCAAGGAGTCCCTGGATGCCACCCCTCCTTGACACTTTTCCTAAAAGCAGCTCATTAGTCCAACGAATTCAGTGACAATATATTTCATCATAGTCATTTTTTGACTATGGGAATTTTCTCACTGTCATCCCCAGGCCCATGAGAGGCGTGGTTCTTCATTTGAATTGAAGGTCATGCCTGTTAATAATTTTACTCCTCTATCAGAATCATTTTCTGAGGGAACTGAAGAACTGAGGTCCCAATTCTCTTGAGATATAATAGCTCTCACTTTAGTGAGTGGTAGTCTTAGCCCACATAACTTTGCCATCTTACATGCCATAATTTCCAAGCATTACTCCTACCATTGAGTTGTTTGGTATGTAATGTCTGTATTAGAGGAAAATGCAGCTATTATATCTCTTTCTAAAGACAACATTTTCCTAGCCTGTTCTAATTTTGTCCTTAATTGTGATTCCTTTTCTGTGGTATTCATAACACACAGAGCAATGGCCAACATGCCACTACAACAACTTGCTCACTTTTTCTTCCCCATTTCCCCTTCTCCACAGTTTTGGATAAGATATTTAACAATTGTTTGGACATTTTTCAGGATGCCCGCATCCTCACACACCAACATGAAACACTCAAACCATCTTACAATGTATCCAAACATGAGGGTGGATAGCAAGCCTAGGATTTCCCACAGACAAAAGGCTTTTCCCACAACATGGCTCATTTAACCAGTTTTGAGTTCCTTCTGGTTGGCTTGGCAATTGTTGGAAGGTGAACGAGTGACTATAAAGTATCTCCTAAACTAAAAGACTTTGAGGCTGAAAAACAAACTAGGGCACTCTATACAGTTTACAAAGAGTTTTATTCAGGGCCACTTACGAACCGAAAAGATTGGGCATGCAACAATCCAGCTATATGGTTATTCTCTGCAAAGTATGGACCTTAATTTAAAATTTTATAAAATGAGAAGACATGTAGAATGGTATTGTAGTGACGTAAGACTTAAAATCCATTTCAAAGGTTTCTTATTCACCTAATTAACATGTAATATTTAATTAGATCTCATAGAATCACGCATGCATCAGGAGGAAGAGTGATGATATTATATTTAACAAATTAATTTTTTTACAAATAGTTTATTGTCAAATTGGTTTCCATATAACATCCAGTGCTCATCCCCACAAGTGTCCTCCTCCATGCCCATCTCCCCTCTCCCCCCCACATCCATCAGTCCTCAGTTTCTTTCTCAGCATTCAAGAGTCTCTCATGGTTTGCATCTCTCCCTTTACCCCACCATTTCCCCCTTCTTCTCCTCCATGGTCCTCAGTTAAGTTCGTCCTAATCCTCCTATACATGCAAACATATGATATTTGTCCTTCTCTGCCTGACTTATTTCGCTCAGCATAACACCCTCAAGGTCCATCCATGTTGCTACAAATGACCAGATTTCATTGTTTCTCATTGCCATGTAGTATTCCATGGTATAGGTAAACCACATCTTCCTGATCCATNAATAAGTATAGCTACTTCGGCCTTCTTTTGATTTCCTGTAGCATGATATACTTTTCTCCATCCCCTTACTTTTATTCTGAATGTATCTTCAAGTCTAAAATGAGTTTCTTGTAGACAGCAGATAGATGGATTTTGTTTTTTTATCCGTTCTGCTACCCTATTTCTTTTGATTGGAGCATTCATCTATTTACATTCAGTGTTATTATTGAAACATGTGGGTTTAGAGTCTTTGTATCTTTAGTAGGGTTCATGTTTGTGGTGGTGTCTCTGGTATCTTTCTTCCTTGCAACCTTTCCTTCAGAGCGTCCCCCTCAGGATTTCTTGTAGTGATGGCTTAGTGGTGACAAATTCTTTCAATTTCTGTTTACTTGGAAAGGATTTTATCTCTCCTTCTATTTTGAATGACAGGCTTGCTGGATAGAGGATTCTTGGCTGCATATTTTTACTGTTCATCACATTGAAGATCTCCTGCCATTACTTTCTGGCCTACCAAGTTTCAGTAGATACGTCTGTCACCTCTCTGATAGGTTTCCCTTTGTAAGTTAGGGCCCTTTTCTCGCTAGCTGTTTTCAAAATTCTCTTTGTCCTTGTATTTTGCCATTTTTACTAGGATATGCCGTGCAGAAGATCGATTCAAGTTACGTCTGAGGGGAGTCCTCTGAACCTATTGTATTTCAACATTATTTCCTTCCCCAGGTCGGGGAAGTTTTCTGCTATAATTTGTTCCAGGACTCCTTCAGCACCTTTCCCTCTCTCTTCCTCTTCTGGGATTCCTATGATACGGATATTGTTGTGTTTGACCGTATCGCTGAGCTCTTGAACTCTTCTTTCCTGTTCCTGGATCAGTTTGTCTCTTTTTTTGTCAGCTTCTTGTTTTTCTATAATGGTGTCTTCTAAATCACTTATTCTCCTTTCTGCCTCTTCAATCCGTGCATTGGAGGCCTCTAATTTATTATGTATCTCATTTATCGCATTTTTTAATTCTTCATGCCTATTTTTATTTTCCATTCTGTCTGTAGCCATAGTTTCTTTGATGTCCCCTATGTTTTTTTCAAGCCCAGCTATTAATTTTACCATTATTATTCTAAAATCTTGTTCAGTTATGCTGCTGATATCTGTTTTGAGCAGTTCATTAGCTGTCATTTCTTCTTGGAGTTTCTTTGGAGGAGAGGTCTTTCGTTTCGTCATTTTAGTTAGCTTTCCGGCTCTTGTTGGTTTTAAAGACCTGTTATGCTCTCTGTTTCTATGAGCGCTGCTATATCCAAGAAGACTCTTTGACTTTCCAGGGCCTATCCTTTCAGAGAGTGTTTTTTGAATGGTATCCCCTGGTCTCTCTTGTTGGGACCTTGGTTATTTTATTTTCCTATTCGTAGTGATATTTGGGACTCTCCACCTTGTGTACTCTAGCTTGTTTCTTAAGGTAGCCCTGGAAAACAAAACAGACCGAGAAACACACAGGGAGCAGGAGCACACAAATGCACAGGCTAATTCAACTAACATCCAAGGAGAGTGGGAAAATTAAAAAGTTAAGAGAAAAGACGGAGGAGGGAGGGCGAATAATAGGGAGTTTAAAATACATAAAAGTGTCAAAAAGGAGAAAAGAAAAGGAAAAAAGAAGAAAACTGATGGACGAAGAATGGTTTAAAGCATATAACCGGATTTCCCAGCTACTGTTACATAGCCGTGGGTATGCAGTGCTGGTTGTAGAGCATAGAGAAAGAGAGAAGACAGGGCGGGGATGAGGCAAAATTGGAAATAGAATGAACAGGCAGAAGGGATAAGAAGCTTTTTTCAAAGAGGTAAAGGGTAGAATATGGTTGGATAGGTGAGAGAAGGATGCTGGTATTATCCAGAGAAACTATATAGTCTAATTAGTCCTGAGAGAAAGAGATGAAAGTTTTGGTAGGTGTAGAATTTACATCTACAGAATGGACTCTTTGTGATTGTTTAAGCAAGCCGGCGACCAGCGTTAATCAGGTCAGTGTTCTGGGGAAAAAAAGAGAGAAAAGAGAAAGAAGAAGAAAAATAGAAAAAAAAAAGGGAGGAGGGCAGTTCTCAAGCAGAGTTGGGCATGGCGTGATCCAATGCCTCAGGCGGGAGTTCTGCCTTGGCGGTTGTGGAGAGGAGAGTGAAGGTGCTCCAGTCCCTTCTGGAACCAAGCGCGCACCTCGGTTTTTTGGGCGTGTAAACTCCCCGTACTGGGGGCGCAGCCAAAGTTGGTTGCACTCTTCAACTCAGGCCAGTCCCAATCTCCAAATCCCAGTCCGTGCACCCCCTGAAATTGCCTTAGACACAACTTCCCAGGCAATCCACTCGGGGCAATTCCAGGCCCCCTGCTGAGCTCTGGGGGTGGAGTCAGAATTGCTGCTCCGTTCTCTGGGTCGGGCTGAGGAGCACGGGCAGGGGCTTGCCTGCCAGGTGCGCAGAGCCCGAGCCCGTTGGAGTGAGGAAAACCAGGTCCCTCTATGGCTCGTCACCCGAAACATGTACTCACAGGCAAATTTCCCAGTTTTTAGCTCTTTGTCTTCCCTCTAGAGTTCCAGCCAGCCAGGAGCGCGGATGCCCGGTGTCCATGCGCGGCTCTTTCAGGGGCCCAAGCCGTCCGGGAGGACAATGGCGGCAGGTGCGCCGCTACTCTGAAGTCCAGCCCACCAGGAGCCGGCACAAAGAAGCAGTTTGTGTGCTCAGCCCCCCGGGACCAGTTGGTGCGAGGGGACCTGGCGTGCAGGTATTTGGCAAGTATGGTCTTTTTATGCCCCGAGCAGAGGTTTTTCCCCTGAACGGAGGTTTTTCTGTTTCGGACTCTCTTTTTCCCCCTCTCACTCCCCATAGATTGGGATTGCCTCCAACCCTGGAGTCTCCGATCCCGGCCCGATTTTATCTTCCCCAGTTCGCACTCACGTTAGAAGTCTTTCTCAGTGGATTCTGCGTCCTTTTTCTCCCAATCTCTCAGGTTTTGTAAGGTTTCCAATGGCTTCAGATCTTTTCCGTGTGATGTATGGGTGCGAGTGCAAGTACAGAGCTCCTCACTTCTCCGCCATCTTGCCCCCTCCTCCCCATAACAGTTATTTTTAAAAGTATGCTATTTTTTCAGATGCATCATATTCTTCCTGGAGTATTTATTTTAATTTAGTTGAACTACTTTTATTTACCTTCAGTATATTATTTCTCTTTAGTGTTGGCAGTAATTCTTATCAGGGGTATATATATACATAGACATATATTTTTTAAGTTATAGTTAGTATACTTTGCTGTTATCAGTTATCCCCAAATGAAGGAACATACTATCAGATATCATTATGGAGTGGAGCTTGTCCATTTGCATATTTCACTCTTGAACACAAGGTAAAGGGCAGTTGAGTAGGCTGGAAACACTTTCAATTCTACAAATATGGATAAAATTCTTGGGTCACAGGAATATACCCAGGATTCCTAGAATTACTAGACAGATTATATGACCTTTAAAGGGACATTCATCTAACTGCCAATTAAGGAAATATGTCACAATGTATGAGGGCAGTAATTAGTGTCCAGAACTAGGGAAAATTTTAAAATATAGGGTATCCCATAAATACGAAATAACCAATTAAAAACCTTCTTTACCATAGCATTAATCATTCTTCAGTATATTTAATTATAAAGTGAAAAGAATTAAGCTACAGTATGATGTGTGTAGTATACTAGATTTTTGTACGGTAAGTATTGTAAATTCCTAGAATACACCGGTGTCACTAGCTTTTTACAAAGAAAATCTAGGAGAATGTCAAATAAACACAGGATGTAAATATAAAACAGTCTAAATTGTTTACCTATGTAGGCAAAAGAAAATAAAATAGACAAGAAAAGTCAAGTGTCGTTACTTCTAAATGTTTTTCTTCTTATATAACATTGATTTTTGATAACCATGACATAATTTATTGAAGTGAAATAAAATAATATGAATTATGTTCTATGAATATATAAACATATGAACTATGTGAAACTTTAACTGAGCAGTTTGAGTGAAAGATACCTGATGAGTGGAAAATGGTGCTGTAGAAAGATTGAGTTTTTCAGTGAGTTAAAAGACTGACTTTAGGAAGTATTGCCTATAAATAAATCCTGAAGGAAGAGCAGCACACTGTGATTGCTGCTGGGGGGTCCATTGGAGGGAGCAATATGATCCATGGCATGTAGGGCAATGAGCATGGTAAGTACACAGTGATAAGACAATCTAGAGAGGCTTTACCTTTGAAAAAAGAAGGAGCAAGGCAATGAGTGATGGGCCATACAAGTCCTCTCAGTCAGGATGACTTACTCAGTTTATATTTTAAAGCATGACAAAGGTATTGATCTGTTTTAAGCAGGGAGGAAACGTATTCTATAAAATGTTACCTCTGGTTGTGCATGTAGTTCTCATTTGACTGTGTCCCGAGAGAAAGGTATTCAAATATGGATATGTTGTAGTTTAGACTCTGACAACGTTTAAGGACTTGGAATTTTGTTCATGCGTAATGAAATAATTTGGTAGCAAAAAAAAAAAGTTGTGATGGATTGGCTATAAATCGTGATGGCATAGGAGAATAGTGATGACATTGGTGCCATATTTTCCAACTTAAATAGTGAGGAACCACTACATAATATCATTTTTTCTTTCTTTTTGTTGAGCAGGGTGGAATAAAGGTGACTTCAGTTTTCTACATTTGAAGTTTCAGAGCCAAGCCTGCTTTAGTAAGAAATAATGAGTGGTGCGGCGACTTGGTGGTTCAGTTGGTTGGGTGGCCGACTTCAGCTCAGGTCATGATCTAATGGTTCATGGGTTCAGGCCCCCCATCGGGTTCTGTGCTGATAGCTCAGAGCCTGGTGCCTGTTTCAGATTCTGTGTCTCCCTCTCTCTCTGACCTTCCCCTTCTCATGCTGTCTCTCTCTCTCTCAGAAATAAATATAACACTTAAAAAATGTTTTTTAAAAAAAGAATGAGTGGGGCGCCTGGGTGGCTCATTCGATTAAGCGTCCAACTTCAGCTCAGGTCATGGTCTAATGGTCTGTGAGTTCAAGCCTCACATCAGGCTCTGTGCTGACAGCTCAGAGCCTGGAGCCTGCTTTGGATTCTGCATCTCCCTCTCTCTTTGCCCTCCTGCCACTCATGCTCTGTCTTCTTTCTCTCTCAAAAAATAAACATAAAAATTTTTAAAAAGAAATAATCAATGAGATGAGATTTACATGAAATCCAGTAACTAGTATTTCAAGGAAACACATAAGTAAAAATTTAATATTAAAATATAAAAGGTAACATATATTCTAATACATTTACACCACAGAGAAAGCTACAGTCAGATCAATAAGACATTTACAATCTCCTATTTCAGAAAGTTTCTTATATAGTTATAAAAGTTGTCTTTATATACATTGCCATCTCTATTCACAAAACTGTATGTCTGAATATATTATATCAACTTAGAAAATAATAAGTAAATGTTCTCTCATAATGATATTTCTCATCTTCTTGACATTTGTGAAGTTTCATAAGACACTCTTTTAGTCTTATAATCAAAATAAAATTAAGTATTATTTGACTCTTATTTTGATGTTTTCTAATTGTTTTTTATTTTTTAAACTAATTTTCTCTTTTTTTAAACTCAAATTTGCATTTTGTTTTATGCTGTTACACTGCTTTATGAAGATCACCAGCAGGATAGATTTTGAGATTCCATGATAATTTGCTTTAATGCATCCCGCTTAAAGTTGCATGAGGATTACATCTTTCCAATGAAACCAACTTGGTTGCAGTTTTTGAAAGTAAGATCAAAGAATTTACTAAAATATAACAATGGGATGAAAATGAATGAATGGAACAGGCAAGCTTCTTTTGTATGTGTTTAAATTGTTATTGGAGTAAGTAACATATTCTCTGTCATGAATGTCTCAAGAACACTTGGTCCCAGGTTGGCCCTGACATTTAAAATAATCCAGCTACTGGGGCCCCTAATTGTCTCAGTCAGTTAAGCGCCCTACTTCAGCTCGGGTCATGTTCTCACAGTCCATGAGTTTGAGCCCCGTGTCAGTTTCTGTGTTGACATCTCAGAGGCTGGAGCCTGCTTGGGATTCTGTGTTTCCCTCTCTCTCTCTCTGCTCCCTCATTCACGCTCTGTCTCTCAAAAATGAATAAATGGTAAAATAATGATAATGATAATAATAATAATATGACAATAATAATAATAATAATAATAAATCCAGATTTCGGATGACTAGCATAATAAATAAAGGAAATATATATGTATATTCCGCCAAAATTATATTTGAAAATATTACTATATTAACAGTATAAAAATTCTCTTTTCAGTTATGGATGGTTAGGAGCATAACACTCAAAATATGCCACTTTAACATATTCGCTATTTTAAATTGAAGGCACTTAGGAAACAGAATATGCAGGAAGGGCTCCCTGTCTTCCCTCTTTCTATCTAAAAGCAGTTACTAACATTTCCTAATGAAAGGTGCATACGTTATCCCAGGAAGAGAACATTCTTATCACTTCAGACTGAGAGTTGATCCCAAAATGCACCTATAAAACAAACCTATTAAAATAATACTTGCATTGCTTTGGTTTTCCCCATATATTTCCTAGGCATTTTCCCATAAAGTACTGCTCAAGCCTATCTGTCTTGTCACATATCCACAATTTATCATTCTTTGTTTAAAAAAGGTGTATAAGCTTTTGGGCCAAAATGCTTCTTCAGGTTCATTCTCCTTTTAAAGACACTCATGTGCACATGGAAATTAAAATAAAATGTGTATACTTTTCTTCTGATAATCAGTCTCATGGAAGTTTAATACTTAGTTTTAGCCACAGAACCTAGGAAGGTAGAAGAAAATTTTCCTCTCTTGCAGTAAGATGGCATTCAAAACAACGATGTTTTGATACAGAATGTTTCTCTGTTACTGTGAGTTTTACACAGCTTTCGATATTTTGATGGAAAAGGAAAGGTTAGAAAAAATGTTGATGTATGGCACAAGTATTTTTTATTTATATGAATAGGTAATTTAGACAATATTTTACCATGAATGTGTTCTGTTTTAAAATAAACAATTGGGAATTCAGGAAAAATATTATATTCTTAATATATACTAGAAAATGATGCACCAAGGTTTAAGAAAATTTTAAGCATTGGCATATGTAAGAAACTCTTGATTTTTATATACTCTTGCTATTAAAAATATATTATTTACAGCCTTAGTTGCCGAAAATATGTCTAGTGACTTAATCTCCCTGTCAGTCAACGAGGGATCCTGTTGAACTGTATCCTTTTATTCAAGAGTTCTGGGGTTAGAGACAGTTTCTAACAAGCTCTGTGATTATTCAGATGCTTTTAATGCACTGATCACACTTTGAATGGAAAGAGTTGAGGAGGTGATTAGGTGGAAAACATTTATCCTTAAAAGCTTAGAAAAACTTATTTCCTCTAGCGCTCTTGTCATTCCTCTTGTTACCAAACTGTAATTTAATAATTGAAAAATAGAAAGCTTCTTCATTAACATAAGAAGGTAAAAATAGGAAAGGAAAACCTGGTTTGTGTCCCTATTTTCTAATTTTTCTTCTCTCCTTCTGAATTGAATTAATTTATTTTGACATGATTGTCTGCTTGAATATTTTATAAAAATGTAAGAGGGTTGAAGCTTGTTTTACCATGTTAGATATCCTATTATCATACTGTCCAGTTCTAAGTTTTTTCCTTTTGTTCTCCCTCCACTTCTTATCCTTGTTAACCTCTGCTAATATTTTGAAATTCAATTAAGAAAAATCTGAATTATATAATATTTTCCTATTTTTCTAATGAAATCTTCCATTTATGTTTATATGCATAATTTAAAATTTATTTTACAAATAGTGTTGGCTTATCATATGTGCAAAATATATGTTATATTCATATACAAAGTGATATGCTAATAACAGCACAACTACTAGACAGAGTAACACTGCTCCATTCAACAGAAATAATCTTTGGCCCATGGTTATTGATAAAGTATAAATTATCAAAACACTCAGATGAAATATGAGACTAAATCAGACTACTTTCCTATTGTTAAAGACGTGACGGCAGGGAGCTTTTGTAATTTATCTCTTTATCACTATGGCATTGTACTGCCATTCTTATACCAACTACAGAATATCTACTGAGTAGAATTCAAAGCAAATGTAAAGTATAAGGGCATGTCCATATTAGGTGATGTCAATTCTACAATATACATTTCAATACTTAACAATTTGCAAATGTGGCTTGGGAACCCATTTTAAATTGATTGTTTTAGAAATTCTCTCAAATCATTCATATATCAGGCCAAGAGCAATTTCTTTTTTGATAGAGCTTTTCTGAAAGCTTTCTTCACATCTTTGTTTCTCAGGGTGTATATGAGAGGATTTACCAAAGGGGTAACTACACAGTAGAACACTGAGATCACTTTACCAATAGTAAAGTTATACTTGGCTGGAGGGCGAACATAAGCAAAGATAATGGTGCCATAATAGATAGATACCACAGTGAGGTGGGAGGCACAGGTGGAGAAAGTTTTCTTCCTAGCCTCCCGGGAAGACAGCCTGATTATTGTGACCACGATGTGCCCATATGAGGACATAGTTAGAAGAAAAGAGCTTAGAATCACAACGGAGCTACATGTATAGCCCAAGGCCTCCACCAAAAATGTGTCTGAGCAAGACAGTTTAAAAATGGGGTCTGAGTCACAAAAGAAATGGTCGATCTTCTGGGGGCCACAAAAGTTTAGATGGGAGATGAGTATGGTAGGTAGAAGAGGGGCAATGAAGCCCCCGATCCATGATCCAGCTGCAAACCACAGGCACACCTGAAGACTCATGAGAAGTGAATACCTTAAAGGACTGCAGATAGCCAAGTACCGGTCATAGGCCATCACTGCCAGCAGGATGCACTCTGTAGCTCCCATGGAGAAAAAGAAGTAGTACTGGGTTATACAACCAGAAACAGAGATGGTAACAACCTGTGTGAGGCAGGTGGCCAGCAACTTAGGCACCGTGGCTGTGGTGTACCAGATCTCTAAGAATGACAAATTTCCTAAGAAAATGTACATGGGTGTTTGTAGCGTGATATCCGTGAGAACAATGAAAATAATGAGAGTGTTTCCCATGAGGGAGAGCAGATATACAGTGAGAAATACCACAAACAAGGTGAGCCGCAGAGAGAGAACACCAGAAAACCCAAGAAAAATGAACTCTGTCACTGTTGTTTGGTTTGTTCCATCCATATCTCATTGCCTCTGATCTGAAATAAAACAACAAAGGCCAGAATATGGAGGATGAGCAAGAATGGTTATTTGTATATTCATTTATCTCCTGATACTCATAGACTCCTAATACCAATGAAGGTTAATGGCTAGCAATAACATAGTTGGTATCCTTATAAATATTTTCTATTTGATTAGCTCACTTAATTTACAAAATAAATCTCCAAAGTAAATACTCTAAGAATCCACTTAACAAATGAAGAAATAAGAGAGTAAATTGTTTTCTCACAGTTACATTGCTTTAAGCGGGAAGGCCAGTTTTTGTACCCAAGTAGGTTGTCCAAGAGGGTATAAAAAATGTGGCTACTGGAAGAACATGGCTTTGTTCCACGGCTGAGGAATAAGCATACTTCTTAGCCTATCCACCAGTAAAGGCTGGTGAACATAACAGCCACAATCAGAGGCCAGTGGGTGGGGAAAAGAGACCTTTAGAATGGAGCTTCTGGTTCATACCAGTTGTCTTATGAATATAAAGGACTGCCTACAATTTTAACTTTGTGGCCCCCATTATATGTCATCACTTAGGTTTGGTAAAAGAGTAGTAGATGAGTTCTCCAGGAAAACAAAGAAACAAAAAGAGTAGAATTCAACATTAATATGGTTATAAATATTATGGTAACTTTCTCAATCTTGTTTATTTTTCTGAATCCCTGCATTCACCATTTTTTTTGTAGTGGTTAGGAATAGTAAAGCAAATAATTTCAAAGTCAGAAATAAATTTATCCGGGGCACCTGGGTGGCTTAGTCGGTTAAGCGTCCGACTTTCGCTTAGGTCATGATCTCGCGTTCGTGGGTTCGAGCCCCGCGTCGGGCTCTGTGCTGACTGTCAGCTCAGAGCATGGAGCCTGTTTCAGAGTCTGTATCTCCCTCTCTGTCTGACTCTCCCCTGCTCACGCTGTTTCTCTCTCTCCTAGAAATAAATAAAAATTAAAAATAAGAAATAAATTTATCCTTCAATTTGCATAATATTTGTGTCCATAGCTTGATATTTAGAAGGCAGCCTTCATTTGAGATATATGCAATTACCAAATTTTAAGTGGACAATACTATAGTTATGTTAAGTGTTCTTGTCAAAATTCAGAAAAACTACAGAAATATTGTTCTTAGGAAAACAAAGTATTTCAATTAGTGTATTCTACTATACATGTTCACTAAGGCCAAAATAATATCGGGATGATAAATAGTAGACTAGATAAATTATTAGTACTCATAATACAAAACTTTCTTTTACACATAAATCTCTCTCTCTCATCTCTGTATAAAAGTTTCTTTAAGTCCCAGTTGTAAAGATATAAACTTGATATCCTCTACATCCCAATGAAAAATAAGCTGAATGGCATTGTGTTCAGATGTAATGATCTAGGTTAAAAATTTTTGGAGGTCCTGGATGATAAAATTCTATTGAAATATGTTTATAGATTTTATGCCATTATAATAATGGTGCCTGTAGCACAATGTTGATACAGTAGAATTTTTCAAGATATATATTATAAAAATTGTTAGACCTAGTTGAAAAGTCAAGTTATGTTAACATGGTCAAGAAATATTTCATTTGTCCCATTAAATCAACCTGTGTATCTTAATAACTTAAAATCTTAATATTTATTCCAACAAAATAAAATTGCACTTTTCGAAGGCTATATTGCTATTCAAAAAGATTTTTGAAAAATATTATGGCTAGCTATCAATATAGAATTTATAACTTTATAAAATTTTGGAGGAAAAATTGACTAATTTAAAACAATACATTTTATTGAGTGTGGTTCCATAAGAAAAAAATATAACATTTACATCATGTGTGTATGATCAAGAATCCAAAATATGTCTCATTGCCCTTATGAAAAAGACATTGATTGTTTTTCTTCTAGCATTAATAGTAAAAAAAATAACTATTTGCTAATAACACATGTAGTACTTTCAGAATAGAATCTGATGAACATTATTCCAAAGAGAAAATCTGTTTTCGTTTTTGAAAACTATGACAGTTATCTAATTCTATCTTCAACAGCAACAAAATATTGTTATGCACTCTACAGTTGTATAATCTTAGGAGAAAACTGGATGATAGGGAAATTCATTTTAATCACTTACCACTTCTATAAAAATAAAATAACATTTAAATATGAATAGTATCTTATATATATTTGTTATTTATTTGGTAGTTTTAGTTGATAAACTATACTTTCTCATCCTAGAGGCCAAATGATTGCCTGAGGAGGTATATTGCCTTAGACTAAAGAAATAATTCAGAGGCACCAGGGTGGGTCAATCAGTCAAGTATCCGATTCTTGATCTCAGATCAGATCATGATCTCACAGTTCATGGGATAGAGCCCTGCACTGGGCTCCATGCTGACAGCACGGAGCCTGTTTCAGATTCTTTCCCTCTTTTTCTGCTCTTCCTCCCTCCCCTCCACAAAATAAGTAAACTTAAAAAAATCCAAAATTATGCAAGTCCTCTTATATAATAACTCCATAACTCTCTAGAAAAGTAGGAAATAACATGGATTATATCTGTTCAGATATACTCACAACCAATGCTCTGGTTATTTTTCAGAAATGAAATGCATTAGTTAAATTTTCTTAAAATTTCCTTTTCCAGCAAGGCTATGTACTAGATTATACTACATTAATTAAACCATAAGGGAAATTAGTTAAGGAATCTCCTCACAGCTATGTCATTGGCTGTGGCATACCATCTATGCTATAGATAAACACTTAATTCCTTTTCTTCCGCCTCACTTTTTTAACCCCTGTGTCCAGTGGCAGGGAGAACATGGTCTAAGATCCCTCTTGTAAAGAAGAATTAGGATTTCATCAGCCTTGAGCCTTGGAAAACTGTCTTCTACCTGGGGACATATACATAGATTCCCTTAAGATTTTTCTTTACTGCGGGTCAGAGTACTCTCCCCTTGGGGCCGAAGGAAGTACTTAGCAACTATGGGAAACAGAAATGTCTTCATAGTAACTGCAGGAAAATTCTCCTAAGTGACTTTATTAGTTGTCACTGCCCATAGTATTCACTCTTCCAAATATGATTGTAAATTTGTATTCCTCAGTATTTCAACTGCTGTAGGCATGGCCAGAAGTTAGTATTCTTTAGAATGGAAAGTACAGATTCAGGATTGAAAAGTCTCCTTTCCAATAATAGAACTATACAACAAGCAAATCAATACAAAGGATATTCATTTGACAAATATTTATAGCAAATAAACCAACTAAGAGGTATTTACTGAGTATATGTGGAAAATAGTATTGCCCAAGTGAATAGATATCAAGATAGAGACACTTCAGAAATGATACATAAGAATTCCTTTACTCTTTGATGACTTTTTAAAATATAGATAATTTTCTCAAGGTTTGTGGGTTCGAACCCCGCGTCGGGCTCTGTGCTGACAGCTAGCCCAGAGCCCGGAGCCTGTTTCAGATTCTGTGTCTCCCTCTCTCTCTGACCCTCCCCTGTTTATGTTGTCTCTCTCTCTCTCTCTCAGAAATAAATAAAACATAAAAAAAACACCACTGTTTCCCAAAATACATTTAAAAAATATATAGATCATTTATAAGAATGGTCACATAAGTAAATCTTTAATATTTTTAACATAAAACTCTATAATTTTTATTTTTTAGTCAAGTATAATTAGTTATACATAGTGCTATTTTATAATCAGGTGTATAACTAATGTATCAAAAATTACATACATTTCTCTGTGCTGGCCAAGATAAGTATATTATTAATCTTCTTTACTTTATTTTCCCATCAACCCACCCACCGACCCTCTGGCAAACACCAGATTGTTCTCTGTATTTAAAAGCCCTTGGTGTTTTTTCTTTGTCTGTTTCTTCCTGTTTGTTTTGTTGCATATATTCCACATATGAGTGTAATCATAAAGTACTTATCTTTCTTTGATTTATTTCATTTAGCATTGTGCTCCTTAGGTTGTTGCAAATGGAAAGATTTTATTATTTTTTATGGTCAGTAATATTCCACTGAAAACATATATGACATTTTTTAATCCCTTTATCCATCCATGAACACTTCCATATCTTGCACATTTTATTCATTTATTTTTTTTCTTATACACTTTTCTTTTTTTTTTTTTACAAATAGTTTATTGTCAAATTAGTTTCCACATAACACTCAGTGCTCATCCCCACAAGTGTCCTCCTCCATGCCCATCCCCCCTCCCCCCCACATCCATNATTATGGTTTTTTGCATATCTTGCACATTTTAAATAATGTTGCAAAAAACACAAGGCTTCGCATATAATTTTAAGTTAGCATTTTGTTTTCTTTGAGTAAAAATCCACTAATGGAATTACTGGATAATACAGACACTCAAATTTTACTAAATTGATGAAACTCCATATTGCTTTCTACAGTGGCTAACCAATTAGCATTTTCACCAAAGAATGTTACTAGAAAGTAACACATACTCCACATATTCACAAATACTTGTTATGTCTTGTCTTTTTGATTCTTGCCATTCTGACAGGTGTGAGGTTTTATTTCATTGTGGTTTTGATTTACATTTCCTGATGATTAGTATGTTGAGATCTTTCCTTATGTCTGTTGGACATATGTATCTTTTTTTTAGAAAAATGTCTATTTAATTCCTGTGCCCATTTTTAATCCTGATTGTTTTTTTCTTTCTGTTGACTTGTATAACTTCTTTGTATAATTTGGATATTAACCCCTTATGTAATATATCATTTCAAATATATTCTCCCATTCTGTAAGATGACTGTCTGTTATATTGATGGTTTCCTTTGCTCTGCAAAATCTTTTTAATTTTGGTGCAATCTCAATATTTAATATTGCTTTTGTTTCCATTGTCTGAAGAGATGTATTTTTTTAAAAAAATCTGTAGTTGACATCAATTACTATCTAACATTTTCTTCTAAGAATTTGATGGTGTCAAGTCTCATATTTAGGTGTGTAATACATTTTGAGCTTTAGTTTTGTGTGTGGGGTAAGAATATAGTCCACTTTAATTATTTTGCATTTAGCGGTCCAGTTTTCCCAGCCCTATGTATTGTAAAGGCTATCTTTTCCCTACTGCATATTCTTGCCTTTTTCACTATAGGTGAACTGATCATAGAAGCATGGGTTTGTTTCAGGACTTTCAATTCTTCTCACTGACCTATGTGTTAATTTGTGTGCTCATACCATACTATTTTTATTTCTGGAGCTTTGGAGTATATCTTGAAATTGTGATTATAATACTTCTAGCTTTGTTCTTAAGTTTTTAGTTAAGTTCCAGTTAGTTAACATGGTGTAATATTAATTTCAGATGTAGAATTTGTTGATTCATCACTTACAAAACCACATGGTATTCATGACAAAAAGTGCCCTCCTTAATCTTCATCACCTACCACCACCACCACCCCTGTTACCTCTCCTTTAGTAACACTCAGTTTGTTCTCTATAGTTAAGAATCTGTCTTGGTTTGCTTCTCTTTATTCCTCCTATGTTTGTATCATTTCTTAAATTTCACCTATGAGTGAAATCATATAGTATTCGTCTTTCTTTGACTGACTTTTTTCATTCGGCACAATACTTTCTAGCCCCATCCATGTCCTTACAAATATCAAGATTTCGTAATTTTCTATGGCTGAATAATATCCCATTGTATATATACTACATCTTCTTTATCCATTCATCAGTCAATGGACATTTAGGCTTTTTCCATGATTTAGTTATTGTTGACAATGCTGCTATAAATACCAGGGGAAATGTATTCCTTCAAATCAATATTATTGTGACCTTATGGTAAACACCTAGTTGTGAAATTGTTGCATGACAGGGTATTCTTATTTTTAACTTTTTGAGGAACCTCCACACTGTTTTCCAGAGTGCCTGCACTAGTTTGCATTCCCATCAAAGTATAAGAGGTTCACTTTTTCTTTTTATTAATTAAAAAAATGTTTATTATTATTGAAAGGGACAAACACAGCATGAGTGGGGGGAGAGGCAGAGAGAGAGGGAGACACAGAATCCGAAACAGGCTCCAGGCTCTGAGCTGTCAGCACGGAGCCCTAGGGGGGGCTCAAACCCATGAACTGTGAGATCATGACCTGAACCAAAGTCGGACACTCAACTGACTGAGCCACCCAGGAGCCCCAAAGAGGTTTACTTTTTCTTCACATCCTCTTCATACCTGTTGTTTCCTATGTTGTTAAATTTAGCCATTCCCACAGGTACAAAGTGATATCTCGTAGTTTTGATTTGTTTTTCACTGATGATCAGTGATGTTGAGCATATTTTAATGAGTCTGTTGTTCATTTTACATATTTTTTGGCAATATGTCTACTCATGACTTCTGCCTTTTTATTAATTGGATTATTTGGGGGAGATCGAGTTTTACAAATTTTTATATATTTTGGATACTAACCATTTACCAGATATGTCATTTGAAAAGATCTTCTCCCACTTCTTAGATGTCCTTTTAGTTTTATTGACTATTTCTTACCTTGTGCAGGAGGTTTTTCCTGGATGAAGTCCCAGTAACTTATTTTTGTTTTTGTTTCCCTTGCCTCAGGAGGCATATCTAATAAGCAGTTGTTATGGCCAATATCAAAGATGTTTCTGCCTGTGTTCTTCTCTAGTATTTTGAAGGTTTCCTGACTCACATTAAGAATTTTAATCCATTTTCAAATTATTTTTGTATATGGTGTAAGAAACTGGTCCAGGTTCATTCGTTTGCATGTTGCTGTCTAGTTTTCCCAACGCCATTTGTTGAAGAGATTATTTTTTTCCCTACATCAGATAATCTTTCCTGCTTTGTCAAAGATTAGTTGACCAAATAGTTGTGGGTTTATTACTGGGTTTTCTGTTCAATTGCTCTATGTGTCTATTTTGTGGCAGTATCATACTATTTTGATGACAATAGTTTTCTAATATAACTTGAAGTCTAGAATTGTGATGTCTCCAGATTTGCTTTCCCTTTTCAAAGCTGCTTTGGCTATTTGGGGGTCTCTTGTGGCTTCTTACAAATTTCAAGATAGTTGGTTCTAGCTTTTTAAAAAATATTCTTTGTATTTTGATAGCAGTTGCATTAGATGTGTAGATCTCTTTGGAAAGATCAACATTCTAACAGTATTTGTTCTTCCAATTCATGAGCATAAAAGTTCTTCAATATTTGTGTGTGTGTGTGTGTGTGTGTGTGTGTGTGTGTGTCCTCTTTAATTGCTTTCATTGGGGTATTATAGTTTTCACAGTACAGGTCTTACATATCTTTTGTTAGCTATACGTCTAGTTATCTGATTGTTTTTGCTGCAGTTGTAAATGGGGTTGGTTCTTTAATTTCTCTTATTACTGCTTCACTGTCAGTGTGTAGAAATGCAAGAGTTCTATACATTTATTGTGTATCCTATAACTACTGAATTTGTGTATCAGTTCTTGCAGTTTTTTTGTGATCCTTCAGATTTTCTATATAGAGTATGATGTTATCTGCAAATAGTGGAAATTTTATTTCTTCTTTGCTGATTTGGATGACATTTATCTCTATACATCCTCTGTTTGCTATGATTATGACTTCCAATACTATGTTTAGTTACAGTAGTGAGAGTGGACATCCATATTGTGTCCTGACCATAAAGGAAAATCTCTCAAATTTTCTCTATTAAGGATGATATTAACTGGATTTTTAATAGATGATCTTTATTTTGTTGAATTATGCTCCCTCTAGATGTAGATTATTGAGGATTTTATCATAAATAAATGTTGTACTTCATGAAGTGCTTTTTTTGCATCTATTCAAATAGACATATGCTTCTTATCCTTTCTTTTATTAATATGGTGTAATATGTTAATTGATTTACAAATATCTATCTAACTATACTTGCAGCTTAGGTATAATTCCCATCTGAATGTGGTAAATGATTTTTTAAATCTGTTTTTGAGTTTGTTTTGTTTGTTTTTGTTGAGATAGTTTACATCCATGTTCATCAGGTATATTAGGTTCTATTTCCCTTTCTTAGTGGAATCTTACTGGTTTTTGGTATCAAAGTAATGATGGCCTCATAAAACAAGTTTGGAAGTTTTTCTTCTTTTTCTATTTCTTGGACTAGTTTGAGGAAAATAGGTATTAACTCTCTTTTAAATGTTTGGTAGAATTCATCATCTGGCCCTGGCCTTTTGTTAACTGGTGATTTTTTTTATTACTGACTTAATTTCCTTGCTGCTTATCATTCTGTTCAAATATTCTAGGTTTTTTTCCTCTTTCATTTTGGTAGTTGATGTGTTTCTAGGAATTTACTTTTTCTTCTAGGTGGTAAAATTTTTTGACACATAGTTTTTCATAACAAGTTCTTAAAATTACTCATATTTTTACAGTGTTGGCTGTTATTTCTCGTCTCTCACTTGTGATATTTATTAGGATTCTTTTTCTTTTCTCTTTTAAAGGTCTCACTAGAGATTTATCAAGTGTATTACTTTTTTTTTTTTAAAGAATCAGCTTTTAGTTTCATTGATTGGTTCTATTTTTAAAATTTTCAATATTATTTTTTTGCTCTAATACTTATTCTGCTCTTCCTTTGCTGGTTTAGGCCTTATTATTCTTCTTATTATTATTATTACTCTGTAAGCTCTTTTAAGTGTTAGATTAGGCTATTCATTTTATAATTTTCTTGATTCTTAAGGTAGGCCTGTACTGCTATATACTTCCATATAAGGACTGATTTTGCTGCATTTCAAAGGTTTTGGATCATTATGTTTCATTTGTATCCATGTATTTTATTATTATTTCTTAGATTTCTTGATTGACCCTATCATTATTCAGTAGCATGTTGTTTAACATTCATGTGTTTTTGGTCTTTCCTACTTTTATTTTCTTTTGGTTGACTTATAGTTTCATATTGTCCTGGTCAGAAAGATACATGGTATAACCTAAGTATACTTTTGTTTGTTGATGCTTCATTTGGGACCTATTACGCGATCTATTCTGGAGAATGTTCCATGTGCCAATTAAAAGAATGTGTATTCTGCTGTTTTAAGATGCTATATTTTGAATATGTCTCCTAACTCCATCTGGTCCAGTGTGTCATTCAAAGTCATTGTTTTCTGGTTGATTTTCTTTTTACGTGATCTGTTCATTGACGTAAATGGGTTTTTTAAATGCTCCTACTTTTATTAAATTATTATTGATTGTTTTCTTTATGTTTGTTATCATTTGTTTCATATTTTGGGTACTTCCATGTTAGTGGAATAAAAATTTACATAGTTAAATCTTCTCGTTGTATTGTCCCCTTTATTGTGATATGTGACTTCTTTTATCTTTTGTTACCATCATTGTTTCAGGATCTAATTTTCTGAAATAAGTATTGCTTCTCTGGCTTTCTTTTGATATCCATTTGCATGATGAATATTCCTCCATCCCCTCACTTTCAATATATAGGTGTCTTTAGGTCTAAAATGAATCTCTTGTAGACACCATATAGGTGAGTCTTTTTTTTTTTTTTAAATCAATTCTGGCACTCTGCCTTTTGATTGGAAGATTTAGTCCATTTAGTTTCAGGGTAATCACTGATAGATATGCGTATTGTCATTTTATTACTTGTTTTGTATTTTGTTTCTTGAGATATTCACTGTTCCTTTATTGTTTTTATCACTTTTATTCTCTCCTTTGCACTCCAGGAATCTCTTTTAATATTTCTTGCACTACTTGGTTTAGTGGTCTTGAATTCCATAATTTTTTTGTTTTTCTGGGAAACTCTTTATTTCTCATTCTATCCTGAATGATAGGCTTTCTGTATAGAATATTTTCACTGCAGATTTTCCACAATTAGCACTTTGTATAAGCCATGCCACCCCTTTCTGACTTGACAAGTTTCTGTTGAGAAATATCTAATAAGCGTTATGGATCTTACTTTGTATGTTAAGGACTTCTTGTGTCTTACTGCTTTTAAGATTTTCTCTTTATCATTATATTTTGCAAATTTGACTATAACATGTCTAGGTTTTGGCCTACTTATGTTGATTTTAATGGGATTTCTCTGTGCCTACTGCATCTGGATATTTGTTTCCCTCCTCAGATTAGGAAAGTTTTCTTTTTTATTTATTGAAATATATTTTCTGTCCTCTTTTTCTCTCTCTTCTTCTGGGACTTTTATAATAAGAATGTTATTACACTTGATGTAGTCAGTGTGTTCACTGAGTCTGTTCTTGTGTTGCATAATTCTTCTTTCTCTTCTTTCCCAGCTTCATTATTTTCTATTATTTTGTCTTCCAGTTCTTTAATTTGTTTCTCAACTTCTTCAAGCCTGGAGTTAATTGTATCAAGCTCATTTCTAATGTTGTTTATAGTATTATTCATCTCTTATTGATTCTTTTTTAAAATCTTTGATCTCAGTATTAAGGGTCCCCTTATGTCTTCTCTACTTTTGTCAAGTCCAGTGTGTATCCTTATGATTTTTGTTTTAAATTCTCTGTCAAGCATGTTACTCCCATCTGTGTTGTTTAGATTTCTGGCTATGGCTTTATCTTGTTTTATGATTTGTGATAAATTTCTACATCCTCGAATTTTGTCTATGGCTCTGCATTCTTCTCTTTGTTAGAAAAACCAATTATGTCTCCTGCTCCTAAATGTAATGGGCTCATGAAAAGAGGTTATGTAGTGTCCAGGGATTGGTGCTTCAAGAAGTGTCTTTCTTGTGTTCTATGTGTGCTATGTTCTTGTGTTTTGTCTATTTTCTTCTTCAGGTCAGTTGTATTCAGATGTTCTTTTTGCCTGTTGTGAACAGTGTTTCATCCTTGGCCTGAATATCATGAGTTTTAACTAAGTGTGCTCTGATTTGTTTGTGAAATGAGACCTGACAGCAATTCCACCAGAAATGAGGCCATACAGAACTCTCTGGTCTGGACACATGGTATGGGCAAGAGTTTATGCAAGTCTTTTGGAGTAGGGGCCCACGACAATGACATTGTAGCAAGCTTGACTTAGGGGAGCATTCTTGCTAGAGTTCAGGGGTGTGGGGCTTGGTGTAAGCAAGTTTGACATCAGTTTTGGTGCTTTGTTGCTTGCTACATTTGTTTCTGCATTCATGCTGAGTGCCAGGGGAAGGTTAAAGGCATCAGCCAGTACCTGTGTTCACTACAGGTGTCTCTATGAATGCAGCCTCTCAGGGACACACTCTGAAAAGACTGAATAATTACCCTGCTCCATATGCCGCAGTGATAGGGAAAAAAAAATTTGTTATAAGATGGCCGACAGGACTGATAAGGAAATACCTGTCCCTGAGCAAAGGCTCCCTCTTCTGGGTTCTTCTTCCCACCTTGCTTGTCACATGCATTAATGAGGAATGTGGAAGTAACAGGCTATAAATTACTACCTCTGCTGTTGCTCTGGGCTCACACCTCTGGAAAATGAATTCCTCTTGGCCCACTGGTGAAAAATAAACCTCCTCCCTCCCAAGATCTCCGAGTGCCACTGGTTTTTCCACCAGTGATCCAGACCAGATTCTGCAACAACAGTGTTTCTTTAATTTGATGTTTCGAGGCTGCCTGCTCGCAGGTTGTTTGCCTGCCTTCTCTCCAAGAGCACGGCTGTGCTTTCCAGGCTCTGTCCCAGCCAAGCCCACTGACTTTTGAAACTTCATGCTTTTAGCATTGTTGCTTGTAAGAACTCACGAAATTCCACCCTTCTCATTTTCTAAGCCGTGGTTTTGGGAAAATCTTCTCCTGGTGTGTTCTCCTGTACTCATCTCTCTCTCTCTTGTCCTCTGTGATCACAGTTCCTCTCTGCATCACCCATGATCCTTTTCTCCCCTAAACCATATCTCGGCACTCCCTACCACTTCAACGTGGTGTCTTCTCTCCTTTCAGTTGTGGAGTTATTTTGGTGTTCGGGTGAATTTCTGGGGGTATTTAGGATCATTTAATAGTTATCTAGTTGTATTAAAAGGACAAGTCTAATGTACAATCTTCCTTCATTGCTGCTCTTTTCCATCTCCCCCGCTTGTTTCTTTGAAGGGGTTATGTTTTCCTATTTCTTGAAATGCCTTCTGATGTTTTGTTAAATAATTAGCATTTACAAAAACAGCCACCTCTTCCAATAGTTTCTGACTGTCAAAGAAGGGTATGTTCTGAGCCTTGGTATCAGGCAAAGGTATAGGTTTAACATGTCTTCAGATTTTTTTCTCAGCATGTTTCCTCCCTGGTTCTGTGATTTCTACTCCCCTTCCCTTGCCAATTATCCCCATATACACAATTGTTTTTAAATGCTTTATTTCCCACAAATTCATACTCCAGTATCTTCCTATTTGTCAGATATTTTATTGCACTCCTCTCTCTATAATTGCTTGTTCCAACTATCTTCAAATGTATTGTGTAAGTTTGCGATAACAGAGGGTGGTGAGCCAAAGACGCTTGAAAATGAGACAAAGGAGTCAAGGGAATGGGCTGAGCACACCTTTAGTGTAAAGAGCTCTCAGGCAAGGTTCTCCGGCTTGGGGGTAGAAGCAAGGCGGGGAAGTCTCACCCCGAGACTGAGGAGAGTGGTATATATAGGACTGTAGTTCCAGGTTGACACCAGCAGGGGCAGGTTTCCTTATTTGGTCTGGCTTTTCCTGGGTTGGGTCTTGTTTCTTCTGAGGTGATGTGTCTTCTGAGAAACCAGTGGCGGGAAACTGGGAGCAGGAAGCTGGTGGAAGGAAAGTCCTGAGGCGGTCATAAGATGGAGTCCATCAGCCATCTTGGTGTCCTTTCCCAAACCCGCCAGACCTGTCATATTGTACCATGCATATTTCATGCATGTGATGGTCGCTGCAATTGTTTTCTTCAGACTTTGCCAGGCAAAAGTTACAGCCATGTCCCTTTTCCTTGTCTGGTCTCTGACTCAGGGTAGACAGAAAAAACTACCTAGGACATCCTACAGACTGTTTATAATGTGTCCAATAAGTTATGCTCTGCTCCATCTAGCCTCAAGGAAAGGTTAATAATTTTTGACATTCCCCATTATATTCTTCCTAGCCACACTAGGGAAGGGATGAGACAATTATGAATAAAAACTCTACCAAGTTTCCTACTATTTCAATGTGACTATTTCTTGACTGGGGACTGAATTTTTTTACTGCTTTTTATTTATTTATGAGAGAGAGAGAGAGAGTGTGTGAACAGAAGGTCAGAGAGAGAGGGAGACACAGAATCCAAAACAGGCTCTAGGCTCTGAGTTAGCTGTCAGCACAGAGCCAACGCAGGGCCTGAACCCAAGAACCATGAGATCATGACCTTAGCCGAAGTCAGACACTCGACCAACTGAGCCGCCCAGGTGCCCCAAGACTGGGTATTCAATTTTGTTGACTGCTTATAAAATTAATTTAGTATGTTTCTGCTTCATTTATGGAAGAACTAAAGATTAGAGCATGGAAGAAGGTGATTTAGAAAACCTTAAGGTTTTTCTGGGGCGCCTGGGTGGCTTAGTCGGTTAAACGTCCGACTTTCGCTTAGGTCATGATCTCGCGGTTCGTGGGTTCGAGCCCCACGTCGGGCTGTGTGCTGACAGCCAGCTCAGAGCCTGGAGCCTCTTTCAGTCTGTGACTCCCTCTCTCTCTGACCCTCCCCTGCTCACACTGTCTCTCTCTCTCCTAGAAATAAATAAAAACATTTAAAAATATATATGTATAAAAGAAAAGCTTAAGGTTTTTCCAATAACCTTAGGGCCTCTGTCTTAAGAAAGTAATGTTTAGGGGAGATCTTGAAAGTCAAGGACCACACCCTGATTGCTATAGGAAATTGAAACCATGTAATGAGCAACATGTACTATGACATATGGAAGAAAAAGCTGGACAAGTATAATGAAATAATTTGAAATTTTAACTTTGACAAGAACATAAACAAGGAAATAAATGAGGGTCAGGTCATATAAGATTTCTAGATAAGAATGAGTGACATAATTTATATTCTTCAAGCTGGACAAAGACATTGATTTGTTCTAAGCAGGAAGAAAACATGTTTTGACTGACATTGCAAAATGTCCATTCTTATTTTGGCACATGGGCCACATTGGAAAAACTGTTGTGAGAAAGATTGAGGCTTTGGGAGAGAATACTGTGGTTGCCAAATACTACTGCTAAGTTTGTGACAGTTATGGAAATGAAGGTATGTTGATATATTAAAGATAAATTTGGTCAGAAAAATAAGAACTGTTGATGGACTAGTTTTAAATAATGACGAAGTAAGGGAAAACAAGTTAATCTCTAAAGTATGAGACTTTCTGACTTAAATAATAAGGGACCACTGATGTGGAAAATTTGAGGATTTGGAGCTGATGTCCAAGAAAAAATTCTTGAGACATTTTTGGTGCAAAAATGTGGTTTTATTAAAGTATGGGGGACAGGACACACTGGCAGAAAGAGCTGTATTGGGATTGTGCAGGGTGACTGATTATATAATTGGGAGTTGGGGGAGGTAAACATGAGGGGGAGTTTCCAAAAGGATTTTCACATGCTAAAGAAGATTCACAGGATATGGAGGCCTGGCTGTTGTCAAGCTAAGGTTGTTTTTCCCCTCTATCAAAGCATTAACATTAAGACTAACACAGTAGGGAGTTATTGAAGAAATCTTTGACTCTGCCTGCCTCTAGTATTTGTTAATGGGCTGCAGGTTATAAGGAAATTTAATTTTATGTACTTTCCTTTCTACCCTTGTTTCTTCAAAGAAATTTAGTTTTATCTACATTTTCTTCTGCTTTTGTTTCCTACATCACCACTGCATGAGATGTGTACGTTTGTGTGTTTGCTTTAACAATAATAGAATATAACCAAGTTAAGTTTTTTTTACATAAAACTTCCATACTTCAGGCTTGTTTTACAATAAAATAATCAGCGATGCAGAAAGATGTTTTACATAAAAATTAAAACAGCAAAATTTCAAAGTGACACATGGGTACAAATTTAATGTTCAAAATTGAAAAGGTATATTTATTTAGTGAATTTATGCAACAGGAAAAGTTACAGCCAAAAAGTTAAATGTTTTGCAAACAATTTCCTAAATCAAGAAATTGCTTAAATACTTATAAAAGGTACCTTTATTCTTTTTAATTCTTTTAAATTTTTAAAAAATGTTTTATTTATTTATGAGGGAGAGAGAAAGAGGCATTGCGAGCAGGGAAAGGTAGGGGAGAGAGGGAGACAAAGAATCTGAAACAGGCTCCAGACTCTGAGCTAGACATCAGCACAGAGCCCAATGCGGGGCTCAAACCCACAAACCGTGAGATCATGACCTGAGCCAAAGTTGGACACTTAACTGACTGAGCCACTCAGGCGCCCCTAAAAGCTACCTTTATATACATTGTTATTTCACTTGGCGAAAGAATGTATTTGTAAATATATTGTCAAGATTTAGCAAAGAACTTGTAAATAACTGTCTTATATATAAAATATTTCTTGACTCCCCTTTCTATTATATTTCTTGAAATTCTGTTAAGGTTTTGTAATCAAAAGAAATTATTTTTCACTTCCATCTTGACATGTCTTGTTAGAAGTAATTGTACACTGACTAACATTTGCATTTTGTTTTATGATCTCAATCTTTAATCTCCAGCAGCATAGACTCTGAAACTTTATGATTATCTCCATTGCCTAATGGAAATGTGATGCTTATTTTTATAATCAAATGTTCCCTTTCCAGTGGAAACTTATTTGTTGCACTTTTTGAAAGTAAGCTCTGAGAGTTTATAAAAATAATGTATGTGATGAAAATGAATGGAGCAAGGAAGCTTCTTAAATGACCCATACTTTTCTTTATGAAATACACAAAACCTTCTACAGCTTCTGGCTACCTTAGCAAAAAATAAAATAAAACAAGATAAAATAATAAGAAAGAAAGAAAGAAAGAAGGAAAGAAAGAAAGGAAGAAAGAAAGGAAGAAGGAAGGAAGGAAGGGAAAGAAAGAAAGAAAGAAAGAAAGAAAGAAAGAAAGAAAGAAAGAAAGAAAGAAAGGAAGGAAGAAAGAAAGAAAGAAAAGAAAGAAAAAAAAAGAAAATGAAGAAAGTAATCCAGTTAGAGCCATGAGATAAAGTCATAAATGGAGGACTTCGATATACACTGTCCAAGGAATTTGATTTGAGGATGATTACTATCATTAATGGGATAAGGAAATATATTTTCACTTTTGAGAGGTTCAGAATATGTGACCCCTCAAAATGCCATTTTGTCATTTTGATCATTCTGAGTTGAAGGTACTTGAGAAACAGAAGATGCTGGAAGGACTCCCTGACCTTCCATTTCTTTCTAAAAGCAGATCATAATATTTCACATGAGAAAAATGTCCTCTCAGTCCCAAGAACACTTATTGCAGTTTAGGTGTTAAAGTAGAAATAGACTTGTACCTCAAAGCCACTAAAATAACACTAATCTTTCTTTAGTTCCTCCCATAGGCTTGGTGGGCACTCACCCACAATTTGGTAATCTTGGCCCCAAGTCCTTGTTCTTGGCACATCCCCATAAGTTATTATTCTTTCCTTAAAACAATATATAAGCTTTTGGGCATAACAACTACTTTGGGTCTTCATTTTCTGTTTAAACACTCCTATATATGCACATAAGAATACTTAATAAAGTCCATATGTTTTTCTCCTTTGATCTGTTTTATTTATTTTTAATAGTATTTTTAATATTTTATTTTATTTCAGAGGAAAAGAGAGACAGAGCATGAGCAAGGGAGGGGCAGAGAGAGAGAGGGAGAGAGAGAGACGGAATCCTAAGTAGGCTCCAGGCTCTGAGTTGTCAGCACAAGGCCTGATGCAGTGCTTCAACTTATGAGCCATGAGATCATGACCTGAGCCAGAAGTTGGTCACTTAACCAGCTGGGCCACCCAGGCACTCCCCAACCTCTGGGCCTCTGGATTTTAAAATCCAGTTGTATTATCAAGAAAGAATTTAATATAATACTTTTTTACTATTTCTACTACCCAGGAAAAAATACTTACCTAATGTTTCCTGAATGAAGTATTTATTTCAATTTATATTCACAATTATATCAACCCCAATTACGTTTAGTGCCTGACTCATCATATGTTTTTAATGTTTATTGATTGAATTATTTTGAGGTACAGACACATTTATTATAGTGCATTTATCAGATGGTATACCGCTGGGCCATTTAATAAAAACAACAATTATTTTGCAGTTACTATTAGTGTGTAAATTATGAAAACATTCCATTGAAATATCGCAAAGACTTAAGTCAGGCTATTTTCTGATTGTGAATGTCTTGTGAACAGAAAGTTGGAGTTATCTCTTTGACTGTCGCATTGCACTTAGACATTAAAGCATAGCAATTATAGAATTCTATTTTAGTAGCATTCAACCCAAAATGTCCATATTAAGTGATATAATTTTATATATAATTTTCAATTCTTACCGTTTGCAACTCTGATTTGGGAACACATTCTAAATTGATTATTTTAGAAATTCTCTCAAAATTTCCGCATCTTTTTGGTCAAAAGCAATCTCTTTCTTGCTAGAACTTTTTTGAAAGCTTTCTTCACATCTTTGTTTCTCAGGGTGTATATGAGAGGATTTACCAAAGGGGTAACTACACAGTAGAACACTGAGATCACTTTACCAATAGTAAAGTTGTGCTTGGCTGGAGGGTGAACATAAGCAAAGATGATAGTGCCATAATAAATGGCGACCACAGTGAGATGGGAAGCACAGGTGGAGAAAGTTTTCTTCTGAGCTTTTTGGGAAGACAGTTTGATTATTGTGACCACAATGTATCCATAGGAAGACATAGTAAGAAGGAAAGAACTTAGAATCACAACAGATGTACATGTGTAGCCCAAGGCCTCCACCAAAAATGTATCTGAGCAAGACAGTTTAAAAATGGGGTCTGAGTCACAAAAGAAATGGTCGATCTTCTGGGGGCCGCAAAAGTTTAGATGGGAGAGGAGTATGGTAGGTGGCAGAGGGGCAATGAAGCCCCCAATCCATGATCCAGCTGCAAACCACAGGCACACCTGAAGACTCATGAGAAGTGAATACCTTAAAGGGCTGCAGATAGCCAAGTACCGGTCATAGGCCATCACTGCCAGCAGGATGCACTCTGTAGCTCCCATGGAGAAAAAGAAGTAGTACTGGGTTATACAACCAGAAACAGAGATGGTAACAACCTGTGTGAGGCAGGTGGCCAGCAACTTAGGCACCGTGGCTGTGGTGTACCACATCTCTAAGAATGACAAATTTCCTAAGAAAATGTACATGGGTGTTTGTAGCGTGATATCCGTGAGAACAATGAAAATAATGAGAGTGTTTCCCATGAGGGAGAGCAGATATACAGTGAGAAATACCACAAACAAGGTGAGCCGCAGAGAGAGAACACCAGAAAACCCAAGAAAAATGAACTCTGTCACTGTTGTTTGGTTTGTTCCATCCATGTCTCATTGCCTCTGATCTGGAATGAGCCAACGAGTCCAGAAAATGGCCGATGAGCAAGAATGGAATAATTTTGTATTGATTCATTTAATGATCATCATGGACTCTTAATAATAATAAAATTAATCGCTAAAAGAAACATTGAATTTTTATAAATATTTCCATGAATTAGCTCACTTGATTTAGAAAATAATTCTCCAAAATAAATAGTATAATAATTCACTTCTCAAGAAAAGAAACTGAGTTAAAAAATAGTTTTCTCAAAGTAAAACAAAGACCATAGTCTAAGCTTATACATCAAATGTGGCTGTTGGAAGAACATGGCATTGTTTCACTGAGTATTTCACATATTGTGCATTAGATGATGGTGAAGGTTGGATCTACAACATGCAGATCAGGGGCTACTGGATGGGGTGGAACTCTCATAGTGGAACTACTAGGTATACCAGTTGTCTTATGATCATAAATGTATTAACTTTATGACCCCTGTTATACACCATCGTTTAGGATTTGGTTGGAGAATCATACACAAGTAAATTGTATCTCCAGAAAATGAAAGAGTAAGGTTAAACAATTATATGGAAATAATTTTTCATAAGTATTCCTTTATTAGTTTTTTATAAACTAGTTTTTAAAAAGTTTATAAACTTTATTAGTTTTTTATATTTAGAATCATTCCATTCATCAATTTTTCTATGTAAGTTAAGAAAAGCGAAGAAAATAACTTTAAAGTCAGATTTTTTTCATCCTTTAATTAACATAATGTTTGTTTCCATAGAATCATTAATGTGAAATAACATTTAATATAAGATATTACTACTTACCAATATTAAGTGTACATTACAGTTTTCATCATTATAGTTATTTAAAATGTTTCTGCCAAAATAAAAAAGAACAGTAGTATTAGAATTTATAATTTAAGAAAACAATTGGAGAAAAGAAGTGCTACTATTACAAAATATTTTTTTCTGAGTTTGACTCTTTATTTCCATAAGAAAAATGTTAACATTTACATGATACATGTAAGACCAAAAGCCCAGAGTATCACTTATTGCTGTTATAAAATAATTATTTAATGGATATTTTGCTCCTAGTGTTAATTGAAAAAGAAGAAGTATTTGAAAAGAATATCAATAGAGCTATGACAAAAGAATGAGATCTCTATAATCCCAAAGAAAAATTCATTTTTCCCTTTCTAAAAGGTATCATGGTTATTTAATTCTGCCTTCATTAAAAATAAGTTTACACATTCTATATATATCTGTAGGAGCAAAATCTGNAAGTTTAAATATTTATATAATTTACAAAATTGTATGTTATGATAACATTATATATCTTAAAATAAGTTAAAATTTAAAATGTAATGTATAAATTATTGAAATTTACTTATGGTGTTTATAAGCTTATTTTTTTAAGAGAGAAAGAGAATGAGTAGGGAAGGGGCAGGGGGAGAGAAAAAGAATCCCAAGCAGGATCTGTGCTGTCAGTACAGAATCTGACATGGGGTTTGATACCACAAACAGTGAGATCATGACCTGAGCTAAGACCAAGAGTTAGGACGCTTAACAGACTGAGCTACCCAGGATCCCCATAGTGGTTTTAATTTATAAGCTATGGTTGCCTATCCTACATGCCAGATCAGTGTCTGAGAAAGAATATTGTACAAGATTGCAGAAATATCCAAAATTATAAAAGTGCTTTTAAGTAACTCTGCTACTCTCCAGGTAAGTGAAAAATAATGCAGATACTATCCCCAGGTGTACTCACAGCCTTTATTCTGTTTGGTTATTTTTCAGGAATTGAATTTTATTAGTTAAATGTTCTTCAAATGTTTCTTTTCAGCAAGATATATATTACAGCTGTTTGTCCATAAGGGAAATAAGCTAACTTATTTCCCTGATATTTTATTGGCTCTTTTATACCATCTATGCTATAAACACCAAACTCCCTGTATGTATTTTTTCCTCAGTTTTGTATATCCAGTAGCCAGGATGCAGAGGGAAAAAAAAAAAGAAAAAGAAAAGCATGGTCTGAAATCACCCTTGTGAGAAGTGTTAGAATTTAATTAGCACTGAGGTTTGGAAATTTGCCTTGAGACATCCCTGCAGATTCCCTGAAGATTTTCCTTTGAAGAGGGTCAGAGACTCTCCTGATGGGGCTAAAGAATGAACAAAGCAACTATGAGAAAAATTACAGTCTTTACAGAAACTGAAGAAATAGCCTTCTAAGTGGCTTCATTAGCTGCTACTGCCCATGGTGTTCACCCCTCACTTATAAATATAGAATTATATCTTTCAACATTTCAATCACCATAGGCATGGCCAGAGGACAGTATTCCCTAGCTACAAAGTACATACCAGATCTTCATTGAAAAGTCTTTTTTAAATTACAGAATACAAATAAATAAGATAAACGTTAACATTGACTTAGAATGATTTCATTACAAAAAACTAAGAAAGCATTAGGTAAGTGTGTAAAAAACAGTGCTGCCTATTTTTTAGATTCCAAGGTTAAACCATTTCACACAGGTTTTATGTACAGGAGCATAGTGAATATATGCAAAGTGTTTGAATATCTGACAAACACTGTATCAGAAGATAAGAAAATGACAATCTAGATAACTCAATAAAATAAATCTGCATGATATTCATATAATGTGTTATAATAAGGGGATTAACTATATAAGTTTGAGCTTCTTCAAATTATTCAACAAAAAGTATGTTTGATTCATCATGTTGCTTTGTGAACATTGGTAATCCCATATGAAAAAAATTTAAAAATACATCTTATGCATAAATGCAAAGGAAATCAAGCATTTATTTATTAAATAATGAAACTGTAAACCACTTGTTATCAATGTGTAAGTGAAAATAACCAAGAAGAGACTTGAATGTTGCCATCTAAGAATGCCAAATATTGTACCCAGGTATTAATCATGTTTTCACTGAGAATAATTCTTTGAAAAAATAATGGGAGATTATTTTAGAATACATTTTTGGAACTATATTTGGTGTATGAAAAAATACACCTATTATAAATGTACATTTCAATATATTCTGTCAAATATACACATGCATGTAACTGCAACCACAGATAAGGAATATAACCTTCTTATCTACTCAAAGTTTTCTCATGCCTCATTCACTTGATCAATTTTTTCATTTAGATCCAAGCAATCACTACTTTCCTTTTATTACTATGCATTAGCTTTGTTTTTTTTATATAGGTTTTCATATATGCACAATCATAAAGCATATATTTCTGGTGTTAGGTTTATTTCATGCACCATAACAAGTTATAGATTGATTTTATGGTTCTGTGTGTTTCATAACCCAATTTCTTTTTAGTGTTGAGTTGTATTCCTTTGATAAATATACCAAAATTGAATCATTTTAACTTGTTATAGATATTTATACTCATTCCTATTTTGGTTTAAGAAGAATAAAGCTGCTTTGAGCTATCATGTACAAATCTTTGGAAAAAACGTGTTTCCTTTTATTTGAAGGAAACACAAACTCATCAACTCTTAATATTGTCCCTGTGTAATTTTAGATGCTCTAATGGATGTGTAGGGTATCTTATGTCTCACTTTGAAATTTTCTGATAACGAACAATAGAATATTTTCATCTACTCATTGACCATTATAATGAAACTTAAGTATTCACATGTGGTGTACATTTATAATTGAGTTATTCTCTCACATATTATTACATTGTTGTAGTTCCACAGAAAATGTGTATGTGTACACTTTGGAAATGTGCATGTGTGTGTATTTTTTTCAAATTTTGACTTCATACTCATTTCTTTAACAAGGTGTCCTAAGGAGCAAAAGGTTTTTAGTTGTCATGAAGTGAATGTTATCATTTTTATCTTTCAGGGGTTATGTTCTTTTTTTTTAATTTTTGAAATATTTATTCATTTTTGAGAGAAAGATAGAGTGTGAGTTGGGGAGGGGCAGAGAAAGACACACAGAATCCGAAGCAGGTTCCAGACTCTGAGCTGTCAGCACAGAGCCACAAAGCCAGACGCGGGGCTCTAAACCACGAGCGGTGATATCATGACCTGAGCCAAAGTTGTATGCCTAACCAACTGAGTTACCCAGGCGCCGCAGGGTTTATGTTTTTGATATGAGTCTTATATCAGGATTGGTCTACTCTAAATTTACAATGATTTGTTTTATTATATTTTCTAGAAAAATCATGTTTTTATATTTTATATTTAGGTCAGTGACACTTTTCTAGTGAATTTTATTTTTCTTTTTCTTTCTTTTTTTTTTATTACAAATAGTTTATTGTCAAGTTAGTTTCCATATAACACCCAATGTTCATCCCCTCTAGTGAATTTTCTACATGGCAACTGTTGGGACGTCATCAGGTTAAAAAGTTTCTCAACAGCAAATGAAACAATCAAAAAAACAAAGAGACAGCCTGTGGAATTGTAGAATATAATGGCAAATGACACATTTGATAAAGGGTTAGTATCCAAAATCTATAAACAACTTACCAAACTCAACAGCTAAAAACAAATAATTCAGTGAAGAAATGGGCAGAAGACAGGAATACACATTTCTTCAAAGAAAACATCCATGTCCAACAGACACATGAAATGATGTTCAACATAACTCATCATCCGGGCAATGCAAATCAAAACCATAATGAGATGCCAATGGCTAAAATTAACAACTCAGGCAACAACAGATGTTGGCAAGAATGCAGAGAAAGAGGAAAACTTTTGCACAGCTGTTGGGAGTGCAAACTGGTGCAGCCACTCTGGAAAACCATATGGAGCTTGCTCACAAAGTTAAAAATAGAAATACCCTATGACCCAGCAATTGCACTACTAGGTATTTACCCAAAGGATAGAAAAATATTTATTTTAAGGGCACATGCACCCCAAAGTTTATAGCAACATTATCAACAATAGCCAATGAATATTACTCAACCTTCCAAAAGAATAGAATCTTAGCATTTGCAGCAATGTGGATGGAGCTAGAGGATATTATGCTAACTGAAATTTGTTATAGAAAGACAAATACCACATGATTTCACTCATATGTGGAATTTAAGAAACAAAGCAGGTGAACATAGGGAAAGGGAAACAAAGAGAGGGAAGTAAATGATAAGAGACTCTTTTAAAAAATTTTTGTATTTATTTCTGAGAGAGAGAGAGACAGCATGAGCCGGGGAGGGTCAGAGAGAGGGAGACACAGAATATGAAGCAGACTCCGGGCCCTGAGCTAGCTGTCAGGACAAAGTCCGACACAGGGCTTGAACCCATGAACTGTGAGATCATGACCTGAGCCGAAGTCGGCCGCCCAACTGACTGAGCCACCCAGGAGCCCCAAGAGACTCTTAACTATAGAGAACAGACTGAGGGTTGCTCTATAGAGAACTTATCAACTCAACACTAAATAAACAAACAATCCATTTAAGAAATGGGCAGAATATGTGACTAGACACTTTTCCAAAGAAGACATCCTGATGTCTAACTGACACATGTAAAACTGCTCAGCATCGCTCATCATCAGGGAAATACAAATCAAAACCACATTGAGATACCACTTCAAACTGCTCAGAGTGTCTAAAATTAACAACTCAGGAAACAATAGATGCTGACAAGGATGTGGAGAAAAGGGAACCCACTTAACTGTTGGTGGGAATGCAAATTGGTGCAGCCAACCTAGAAAACAGTGTGGAGTTTCCTCAAAAAATTAAAAACAGAATTACCTTATGACCCAGCAATAGCAATACTAAGAAATTATCCAAAAGATACAGTAATGCTGATGCATAGGGACACATGTACCCCAATGTTTATAGCAGCACTTTCAACAATAGCCAAATTATGGAAAGAGCCCAAAAGTCCATCAACTGATGAATGGATAAAGAAGATGTGGTTTATATATACAGTGGAATACTACTTGGCAATGAGAAAGAACGCAATCTTGCCTTTTGCAGCAATGTGGATGGAACTGGATCGTGAATGTTAAGCGAAATAATTTCAGTCAGAGAAAAACAGATATCATATGTTTTAATTCATATGTAAAGTTTGAGGAACTTAACAGAAGACCATGGGGAAAGGGAAGGGGAAACATAGTTTCAAACAGAGGGAGAGGTAAACTATGAGTGACTCTTAAATACAGAAAACAAACTCAGGATTTATTGGGGTGAGCAGGTGAGAGGGGAAAATGAGCAATGGGCATTGAGGAGGGCACTTATTGGAATGAGAACTGGGTGTTGGATGTAAGTGGTGAATCATGAGAATCTACTCCCAAAGCAAAGACCACACTGCATACATTGTATGTTAGCTAATTTGCTAAATTATATTTTAATAAATAAAAAATAAACAAAAATATAATCCACTATTTATGGGAAAGAAAAACAGGTAAGAAATGGGCAGAAGACACGAATAGACACTTTTCCAAAGAAGACATCTAGATGGCTTGCAGCTATATGCAAAGATGCTCAACATCAGGGAATTACAAACAAACCAATGAACAACAATGAAATACCACCTCACATCTGCCAGAATGGCTAACATTTACAGCACATAAAATAAGAAACAACAGGTGTTGGCAAGGATGTGAAGAAAGGGGAACTCTCTTTCCCTGTCGGTGGGAATGCAAACATAGAACTAAAATAGAAACTAAATATAGAACTACCCAAGATGGAGCTAGAATGTAGTAAGCTAAAGGAAATAAGTCAATCGTAGACAGACAAATAACATATGATTTCACTCATATGTGGGATTTAAGAAGCAAAATAGATGAACACATGGAAAGGATGGGGAAGAGAAGATAGAGAGACAAACTAAGAGACTCTTAGGGATAGAAAACAAATGGAGGGTTGATGGAGGGAAGTGAGTGGGGGATGGGCTAGATGAGTGGAGGGAACATGTTGTGATGAGCACTGAGTGTTATAGGTAGGTGATGAATCACTGAATTCTACTCCTGAAACTGATATTGCACTGCATGTTAACTAAGTAAAATTTAAATTTAAAAAAGGAACCATAAGTTGATGAATTAGAAAATTAGGGGCGCCTGGGTGGCTTAGTCGGTTAAGCGTCCGACTTTCGCTTAGGTCATGATCTCGCGGTTCGTGGGTTCGAGCCCCGCGTCGGGCTCTGTGCTGACAGCCAGCTCAGAGCCTGGAGCTTGTTTCAGTCTGTGACTCCCTCTCTCTCTGACCCTCCCCTGCTCATGCTGTCTCTCTCTCTCTCTCCTAGAAATAAATAAAAAAACATTAAATCTCCTAGAAATAAATAAAAAAAACATTAAAAAAAAAAGAAAATTATCAGGTTATATAGACACCAAAAGATGTTACAATTCAGATATACTTGCTCAAAGCATGGCATAGAAATAAAAGTGAGTTCATGTCTGTAATATATTTTGTCCAAAGCTTGACAATATCAAAAGGTGTAAATATTTAGTTATAAGAATGTAGGGATATTTCAGGGCACCTGGGTGGCTTAGTCGTTAGGCGTCCGACTTCGGCTCAGGTCATGATCTCACGGTTTGTGGGTTCGAGCCCCGCGTCGGGCTATATGCTGACATTTCAGAGCCTGGGGCCTGTCTTCGGATTCTGTGTCCCCTTCTCTCTCTCTCTCTGACCCTCCTCTGCTCACGCTGCTCTCTCTCTCTCTCTTTCAGAAATAAAAACATTTTAAAAATTTAAAAAATGTAAAAAAAAGAATGTAGGGATATTTCTTACAAATCTGTTTTTAAACTTTTTAAATGTTTATTTCTGTGAGAGAGAGAGAGAGACCAGGGGAGAGTTAGAGAGAGGGAGACTCAGAATCTGAAACAGGCTCCCGGCTCTGAGCTGTCAGCACAGAGCCCAACGCGGGGCTCGAATCCATTAACTGTGAGATCATTACCTGAGCCAAAGTCGGACGCTTAACCGACTGAGCCACCCAGATGCTCCCAAGTATTTTTAACCAAACTATATGTTCACTGATACATCTAAGTGTTTGTACCTCAGCCATGTCAACGTACGTCAAAAAGTTTTGAATTTGGATTTTGTATAATGGAGTGTCTATGAAATCTATGCCAGGTCAAAAACACTTTTGAGAATTTTCATTCAGTAGAAACACTGTCAGCTTGAGGCTGAGAAACAGATAGGACACAAAGTGAAGGAAGTATGGCAGATATGAAAATGATCCTGGCTGAAAGCAGGGTGATAACAAATACTCACTTTCAACTGTATACTAACTTTGGAGGAAAAAAAAAAAGTAAGATATCAGACGGTGGAACCAAAGTCGGAGGGTAGAACCAAGAGTACACAATGTAAAACAAAGAACACAGAAGAAGAAACTAAGAGCACAGGGAAACTTCGGGAGGATTTTTCGCAGTCATTGATCATTTCAATTTTTAAAGAAAAAGAGACCATGCACAATAAACATAAGTATAGTTTTTTAATAGTTTATAGCTAATCAAATAATTTCAAAGAATGCTGAATAATGAGTTTATACTCTAACAATTTTAAAACATGGTTATAACCATTAAACAAATGTTTGTTAAAGATAACCTCATACCTAAAACTAATGGACTTCTAAAGTGATCGTAAGTTTTTGAAGAATTTTAAATAGCATTTTTTAAAACAAATGCTGGGTAAATCAAGCCAACTATTTTAAAATATATTTAAGTGTTTAGATGTTTGTAAATTCACATACAGTTGTAGATTCACATAAAAAAAGCCCTTTCCATATTGGGGCGTCTTGGTGCTTCAGTTGGTTAAGTGTCCAACTCTTGATTTCAGCTCAGGTCATGATCTCTTGGTTCATGAGATCAGGCTGGGAATTGGGCTCTGAGCTGACAGCCCAGAGCCTGCTTAGGACTCTCCCTCTTCCCCTCCCACTTTCTCATGCTCTCACTTTCTCTTTCTCTCTCTCAAAAATAAACATTAATTTTTTTAAAAAAAGAAATGCTTTACCGATTGATACAATTTAACAAAACTGTAGTAAAGCATCACAACCAGAATGGTGACATTGATATACTCATTTCCAACACTACAAAAACATGTCATTTTGCCCTTCAACTGCAACATTCAGTTGCAGTCTATTACCTACCCATCCTAAACTCTGGCATCTACTAATATATTCACCAGCTGTATATATTTTTTAATTTTAAGAACATTAAGTAGGATCATAGAGTACATAATCTTTTGAAATTGTCCTTTGCTTCACTTAGCATGAAGCCCTTGATCAAAGTTTTTGTGTGTACCAGTAGTTTGTTGCTTTGTGTTGCTGAGTATTTCATAATATAAACGTGTTAGGGTTTATAACAATTTATCTATGGAAGAGCATGTGGCTTTATTACAGTTTAGGGCTGTTATGAGTTAAGCTGGTATAAATATTCTTGCACCGACTTTCTCTGAACAAAAGCAATCAGTCCCCTGGTTAAAATGTCCAGAAGGTAATTACCATATTGTGTGATAGAAACATGTTCACTATTTTAAGGAAACTACCTTATCATTGTGCAACTTTATTGTCTCATTTTACTTTCAGATCAGTAGTGGTTACTCTGCACCCTTCTCAGTATTTTTTATAGCAACTCTTTATTTTAAACATTCTGATAGGTGCTTAATGATATAAAATTGTAGTGCTATTTTATTTTTTATTGTTTTCATTCTTGGTTGTTGTTTTTTTTGTTTTGTTTTTTTTTTTCAGAATCCTAACTCTTTAAGTTTGACTTAATAGGGTTAAACATTGTAAATTTCAGGGTAAGGGCAGGCATTTCCCCTGTTGTAAATGAGCAAACAAACATAATAAAAATCAATCAATCCATGGGTTGCCTGGGTGGCTCAGTTGGTTAAGTGTCCAACTTCAACTTAGGTCATGATCTTGCAGTTTGTGAGTTCGAGCCCCACGTCCTGCTCTGTTCTGACAGCTCAGAGCCTGGAGACTACTTCAGATTCTGTGTCTCCCTCTCTCTATGTCCTTCCCCTGCTCGAACTCTTTCTCTCTAACTCTCAAAAATAAATCTTAATTTTTTTAAATAGTCAGTCAATCCAAGAATATAATATGAACTCTATTAATTTACTTTCATGGTACATTTTAGTTAGATTTATTCTGTTTTAATTTATTCTGTTTTTATTTTAATCCCAGTATATTAAACATACAGTGTTCTACAAGTTTCAGATGAGCAATATAGTGATTCAGCCATTCCATGCATCACCCAGTGATTATCATGAAAAGTGCACTGCTTCACATCCATCAACAATTTCACCAATCCTCCCACCAACCTTCCCGTTCCCCTCTGGAAATAGGTAGTTTGTTCTATAGAGTTAACAGTGTTTCTTGGTCTCTCTCTCTTTTAATGTAGTTTTTGTCAAGTTGGCTAACATACAGCGAATACAGTGTGCTCTTGGTTTTGGGAGTGTATTCCCATGATTCATTGCTTACATACAACACTCAGTGCTTATCGCAACAAGTGCCCTCCTCAATGCCGTCACCCACTTTCCCCTTTCCCCTGGCCACCCCAATCAACACTCAGTTTGTTCTATGTCTTTAAGAGTCTCTTATGATTTGCCTCCATCCCTCTCTGTAACTATTGTCTTCTGTTAAGTTTCTCAAGTTCCACATATGAGTGAAAATGTATGATATCTGTATTTCTCTGACTGACTTATTTCACTTAGCACAATACCCACCAGTTCCATCTATGTTCCTACAAATGACCAGATTTCATTCTTTCTCATTGCTAAGTAGTATTCCATTGTATATATAAACCATATTTTCTTTATCCATTCTTCAGTTGATGGACATTTAGGCTCTTTCCATAATTTGGCTATTGAAAGTTCTGCTATAAACATTGGGGTACATGTGCCCCAAAGAATCAGCACTTCTGTATCCTTTGGATAAATTCCTAGTAGTGCTACTGCTGGGTCATAAGGTCGTTCTATTTTTAATTTTTTAAGGAAACTCCACACTGTTTTCCAGAGTGCCTGCACCCCTTTGGATTCCTACCAACAGTGCAGAAGGGCTCCTGTTTCTCCACATCCTTGCCAGGATCTGTTGTTTCCTGAGTTTTTGGGTTGTTTTTTTTAGCCACTCTGACATGTGTGAGGTCATATCTCAGTGTGGTTTTGATTTGTATTTCCCTGATGATGAGTGATGCTGAGCATTGTCTCATGTGTCTGTTGGAAACCTGGATGTCTTTTTTGGGAAAGTGTATACTCAAGTGTTCTGCCCATTTCTTCACTGGATTATTTGTTTTTCAAATGTTGTGTTTGTATGTTATTTATAGATTTTGGATACTAACCCCTTATCAAATATGTCATTTGTAAATATGTTCTCCCATCCCTTGGGTTGCTTTTTAATTTTGGTGATTGTTTCCTTTGTAGTGCAGAAGATTTTTATCTTGATGAGGGCCCGATAATTAATTATTGCTTTTAATACCCTTGCCTCTAGAGATGTGTCAAGCAAGAAATTACCTTAGCTGAGGTCAAAGAGAGTGTCCTCCTCTAGAAAACCTTGATAGTTTTCTGTCTCACATTCAGGTGTTTCATCCATTTTGAGTTTATTTTTGTGTGTGGTGTGAGAAAGTGGTCTAGTTTCATTCTTCTGCATATTCCTGTCCAGTTGTCCCAGCACCATTTGCTAAAAAGTCTTTCTTTTTCCATTGGATACTCTTTCCTGCATTGTCAAAGATTAGTTGGCCATTTGTGGCTCCAATTCTGGGTTCTCTATTCTATTCCATTGATCGATATGTTTGTTTTTGTGCCAATACTATACTGTCTTGGTGATTACAGCTTTGTAGTAGAGGTTAAAGTATAGGATTGGGATGCCTCCCACTTTGGTTTTCTTCTTCAACATTACTTTGGCTATTTGGGGTCTTTTGTGGTTCCATACAAATTTTAGGATTGATTGTTCTAGGTTTGAGAGGAATGCCAGTGCAATTTTTACTGGGATTGCATTGAATCTGTAGATTGCTTTGGATAGTATGGACATTTTTAAAAACTTTTTTAAACATTTATTTATTTTTGAGAGAGAAAGAGCACAAGCTAGGGAGAGCAGAGAGAGAGGGAGACACAGAATCTGAAGCAGGCTCCAGGCTCTGAGCTGTCAGCCCAGAGCTTGATGTGGGACTCAAACTCAAGAGCTCTGAGATCATGACCTGAGCCTAAGTCGGAGGCTTAACCCACTTAACAGAATGAGGCACTCAGGCACCCTGGATATTACTGACATTTTAACAATATTTATTCTTCCAATCCATTAGCATGGAATGTTTTTCCATTTCTTTGTGTTTTCTTCAATTTCCTCCGTAAGCTTTCATTAGATTTCAGCATACAGGTCTTTAGCATCTTTGGTTAGGTTTATTTCTAGGTATTTTATGGATATTGGTGCAATTGTCAATGGGATCAATTTCTTGATTTCTCTTTCTGTTGTTTTATTACTGGTGTATAGAAATGCAAATGATTTTTATTCATTGATTTTGTATCCTGCCACTTTGCTGAATTCATGTATAAGTTCTAGCAGCTTTTTGGTGGAGTCTTTTGGATTTTCCATGTACAGTATCATGTCATCTGAGAAAAGTGAAAGTTCCACTCCTTCTTTGCCAGTTTTGATGTCTTTATTTTGTTGTCTGATGGCTGATGCTAGGACTTCCAGCACTATGTTAAACAGCAGTGGTGAGAGTGAACATCCCTGTCGTGTTCCTGATCTCAGGGGGAAAGCTCTCACTTTTTCCCCATTGAGGAAGATATTAGCTGTGTGCTTTTCATATATGGCTTTTATGATGCTTGTATGTTTCTTCTATCCCGACATTCTTGAGGGTTTTTATTTAGAAAGGATGCTGTATTTTATCAAATGCTTTTTTTCTGCATCTATTGACAGAACCATATGGTTCTTATCATTTCTTTTTGTTAATGTGATGTATCACATTGATTGATTTGCAAATATTGAATCAACCGTTCAGCCCAGGAAGGAATCGCACTTAATCATGGTGAATAATTATTTTTATATGCTGTTGAATTCGATTTGCTAGCTGTGGGAAATTGAGCAGTATCGCGACCACAAGTGCATACCCGCTCAGGGGCAGAGATCTCTGAGAAAACTCAAGATTGCAGGATTGAAAAGAACCTGAGAGGACTTGAGTGAAATGCCCTTGGAATGTGGCCTGTTCTTTAGTACATAGATAAGGGTGTTTTGCTTAAGGGAAGCCAGCTGTCAATAGCACAGTGCATTCACTCTCCTCTTTATGTTAAACATTCCTAACCTATCTTATTTTTCTGCTGAGACCACTCCTACACAGTGTTTAAGTACTGTAGCTATACCAGATGTACATTGTTGCCATACTTCACTAAGCTCTTGTAACTAATCACTGATGGTTCATATCTCTGTGAGGGTATATATGAAGATGCATAATAAAGTTCTGGACCTCAGGCTGGCAGCTAAAGGTCCCCTGTGCCTTGCTGTACTGTCATCTCTTTTTCCCAGTTCCTTCACTGCCCCAGGTTCCCAGTCCTTTGAGGTCAACAGCTAGTATCTTGTTGAGAATTTTGCATCCATGTTCATCAGGGATATTGGCCTGTAATTCTTTTTTTGTGGGGTCTCTGTCTAGTTTTAGAATCAAGGTAATGCTGGCTTCATAGAATGAGTCCAGATATTTTCTGTTTCTATTTTTTGGAACAGCTTGAGAAAGATAGGTATGAACTCTGCTTTAAATTTCTCTTAGAACTCCCCTGGGGAGCCATCTGGCCCAGGAGTCTTATTTTTGGGGAGATTTCTGATAACTGATTCAATATTTTCACTACTTATGGGCCTATTGAAATTTTCTATCTCTTTCTGTTTGAGTTTTGATGGTGTGCGGGTTGCTAGGCAATTGTCCATTTCTTCCAGTTTGCCCCTCCCCAGTTTGTTGGCATATAATTTTTCATAGTATTCTCCGATAACTGTTTGTATTTCTGAGAGGTTGGTTGTGATAAGTCACATTTCATTCATGATTTTATCTATTTTGGCCTCTCTCTTTTCTTTTTGAGAAGTCTGGCTAGGGGGTTTTAATTTGTTTATTAAAAAAAAAAACCCTCTTAGTTTCATTGATCTCTTCTACTGTTGTTGTTTTGTTGTTGTTAATTCTATATGGTTTATTTCTCTTCTGATCTTTATTATTTCTCTGGCCATGGGATTTCTTTGTTGTTCAGCTTCTAGTTCTTTTGGGTGTGCTGTCAGTTTTTGTATTCGGTATTTTTCTAGTTTCTTGATATAGGCCTGGATTGCAATGTATTTTCCTCTTACGTCTGACTTTGCTGTATCCCAAAGGGTTTGGACTGGCGTGTTTTCATTTTCATTTGTTTCCATAGATTTTTTAATTTCTGCTTTAATAGACTGGTTGACCCATTCATTCTTTAGTAGAATGTTCTTTAACCTCCTTACATTTGGATGTTTTCCAAACGTTTTCCTGTGATTGTTTATAAGTTTCATAGCATTGTGAACTGAAAATGTGTGTGGCATAATCTCAATTATTTTGTATTTATTGAGGGCTGTTTTGGTACCCAGGATGTGATCTGTCTTGGAGAATATTCCATGTGCACTCGAGAAGAATGTGTATTCTTTTGCTTTTGGATGAAAAGTTGTAAATATATCCGTCAAGTCCATCTATCTGGTCCAGTGTATCATTCAGGGCCATTGTTTCTTTATTGGTTTTCTGCCTAGATGATCTGTACATTTCTGTAAGTGGAGTATTAAAGTCACCAGCAATTACTGCATTCTTGTGAATTATATTGCTTATGTTTGTGATTAATTGTTTTATATATTTGGGTTTCTCCAAACTGGGGGTGTAAACATTTATAATTGTTAGCTGTTCTTGATGGTTAGACCCCATAATTTTTGATATAATGTCCTTCTTCATCACTTGTTACAGCCTTTAGTTTAAAATCTAGTTTGTCCTGTATAAGTATGGCTACTCCAGCTTTCTTTTGACTTCCAGTAGCATGATAGATATATCTCCATTCCTTCATATTCAATATGAAGGTGTCCTCAGATCTAAAATGAGTCTCTTGCAGCCTAAGTGTCCATCAACAGATGAATGGATCAAGAAGATGTGGTTTATCTATACCATGGAATACTACATGGCAATGAGAAACAATGAAATCTGGCCATGTGTAGCAACATGGATGGACCTTGAGGGTGTTATGCTGAGCGAAATAAGTCAGGCAGAGAAGGACAAATATCATATGTTTGCACATATAGGAGGATTAGGAGGAACTTGACGGAGGAACAAGGGGGAGAAGAAGGGGGGAAATGGTGGGGGAAAGGGAGAGAGGCAAACCATGAGAGACTCTTGAATGCTGACAAAAACTGAGGACTGATGGATGTGGGGGGGAGGAGGGATGGGCATGGAGGAGGACACTTGTGGGGATGAGCACTGAGTGTTATGTGGAAACTAATTTGACAATAAACTATTTGTAAAAAAAATAAAAAATAAAAAAATAAAATGAGTCTCTTGTAGACAGCAAATAGATAGGTCTTGTTTTTTTTTTCCCCCCTTTTTTTTAAATCCATTCTGATACCCTATGTCTTTTGATTGGAGCATAGTCCATTTACATTCAGTGTTATTATTGAAAGATATGTGTTTAGAGTCATTGTGTATCTCTAGGTTTAATGTTTGTAGTGGTGTCTCCAGTACATTGTGGTCCTTACAAGATTTCACTCACAGAGCCCACCTTAAGATCTCTTGTATGGCTGGTTTCGTGGTGATGATCTCCCTCAGTTTTTGTTTGTCTGGGAAAACCTTTACCTCTCCTATTCTGAATGACAACTTTGCTGGATAAAGGATTCTTGGCTGCATATTTTTCCTATTCAGCAAATTGAATATTTCCTGCCACTCCCTTCTAGCCTGCCAAGTTTCAGTAGATTGATTTGCTACTACCCTTATGTGTCTATCCTTGTAAGTTAATTCCCATTGTCCCTACCTGGTTCCAGATTTTCTCTTTGTCCTTGTATTTTGCCTGTTTCAGTATGCTATATTGTGCAGAAGATCAAGTTACGACTGAAGGGAGTTCTCTGTGCATCTTGGATTTCAACGTCTATTTCCTTCCCCAGATCGGGGAAGTTCTTAGCTATGATTTGTTCAAGTACACCTTTAGCCCCTGTCTCACTCTGTTCTTCCTCTAGAATTCCTAAGATATGGATATTGTTCCATTTGATTGACTCGCTTAATTCTCTAATTCTCCTCTCATGGTCTAGAATTTTTTTCTCTCTTTTTCTCAGCTGTCTCTTTTTCCATAATTTTATCTTCTAATTTACCTATTATCTCTTCTGCCTCTTAAATCTTAGCTGTGGCTGCCTCCACTTTATTTTGCACATCATTTATAGGATTTTTTGATTCATCTTGACTTTAGTTCCTTGATTTCTGCAGCAGTGGATTCTCCGCTGTCTCCTATGCTTTTTTCAAGCCCAGCGATTAATCTTATGATTTTTAGTCTAAATTTTAATCAGGTATATTTTTATATCTGTTTTGATCAATTATTTAGCTATCATTTCTTCTTGGAATTTCTTTTGAGAAGAATTCTTCCATTTTGTCATTCTGGTTAGTTTTCTATCCCTTATGTGTTTTAAAAGCATGTTATGTATCCTACATCTTCAAGCACTACTATATTAAAGAGTGGTCATACACTGTCCAAAGCCTGGCCTTTCTGGAGGTGTGTTTTGGAGTGTGTACATGCTCTCTGTTGCTGTGAGTCTGATTGTTTTATCTTCTACTCATAGTAATGGTTTGGACCCTCCACCAGGTGCTTTGACTTGTTCTTTGAAGTAACGGTCTGAGTTTCTTGGAATCAGTGGCAGTAGTGGTCTGGAGGAGGGGTTTATGATTGGCCGGTGTCAATCTCTTGTGGATATGTATTTATCAGGCAGACAGGTCTGGTGCAGGTGGGTCCCAACTCCACTGTGGGCCTGCTGCCCCGTCCCTGCTGCCCCACCATCTTGGTGATGAGGAGAAAAATGGCGACACTCCAGTCTCTCCTCCCTGGACAGGATGTCGCAAACCACTCTGTGTAGTCCATCTTCACAGTGCTGTGCAGGCACAAATGGGCCAGTTTTTTTGTTTGTTTGGTTTGTTTTTTCTTACTCCACAGTCTCCTGTGCCTGCCTGAGGCTCATCTGGGATCTAAACACAGATGACTTATTTGTCCCACTGTGCGTGCCCTGATTCTGGGCAAGTGCCAATCCACCCATCCATAAATGGCCTTTTCAGTGTTCTGCAGACGTGAATGAGGTGGTTTGTCCCGCTTCCCGACTCCCATGCCTCCCTAGTGCAAGGCTGGGATTCAAACCTCAGTGTCTTAAAGTGACCCACTCCACATGCTCCCATTATGGGGAAGTGCCTTTCCAACCTGCTGATAAATGCACTCTGGCTGGCAGGCACATGTAGGAACTTTTGTCTTTTGAGCAGCTATATATCTTCTCACAGCACTTGTGGGAGGAGATTGCTTTCTCCTGCTGCACACTGTCCTCGGAACTAGTTACCAAGCCTGCATCTGGTCCCCTTCTGCCCAGGTACACACACAGGGCAGCTGGCAGCAGTCTGGAGAAAGCTCTGCAGTTAGACACTGGATCTTTCTCCATTTTTCCCCCAAACCCGGGCCCTTGTTTTTTCCTCTTGTCCAAATACAGTCCTACACTTCCACAGCCTCTCTTTCTCTTCCTTTTATCTTTCCGAAGGAGGGTATCCCTCCCTTCTGAGCCTATGCCACCTGTTTTATCTCTCCCGTTTCACAATCATGCACCTGTGGTCTGCCGTGTTGTCCCTGTGGGCCTCTGGATACATCTCTGTCCCTTTACAGCCCAGAAACTTGGAAGTCAAAATCCTTTGGCCTCAATACTGCTGTGTTTGGGGGATGAGGGAACTTCTCCACCATGTTGGATTCCTCTCATTCTCTTTTTGATGAATCTGGTTAGAGGTTTGTCAATTTCGTTTATTCTTTCATGGGGCCATCTACTGGTTTCATTGATCTATTCATTTTGTTTGTTTCTATATAATTATATCTGTTCTAATCTATATTATTTCCTTCTTTCTGCTGGATTTTTTTTTTTTTTTTTTGCTGTTCTTCTATCTCCTTTTGGTGTAAAGTTAGGTTGTTTATTTGAGAGCTTTCAGGCTTCTTGAGTTAGGCTTGTATTGCTACATTTTTATAAAATTCCCTCTGAGAGCTGCTTTTGCTGCATCCCAGAGATTTTGGGGCATTATGTTTCATTTTGAATGAACAAATTGTTCAGTCTAATTTTTGAATGTCATTTTTTAAACATTTTTTAATGTTCTAATGTGGCATCTATTCTGGAAAATTTTCCATGTGCACCAGAATATTATGTATATTTTGCTCCTTTAGGATGTAATGTTCTAAATAGTTCTGTTAAGTCCATCTGATCCAGTATGTTATTCAAAACCACTGCTTCCTTGCTTATTTTTTGCTTGGATGATACATCCATTGATGTTCATGAGGTGGCAAAATCTCCTAGTATTATTATATTACTATCAATTATTTCCTTCATGTTACTTATTAATTACTTTATGTACTTAGTCACTTCATGTTGGGTGCATAAATATTTACAATTTTTATACCCCTTTTGGATTGCTTTTTTATTATTATATTTGCCCTTCTTTATATCTTGTTACAGACTTGGCTTTAAAAGTTATTTTGTCCCATATAAGTATTGCTATTCTTCCTTTTGACAGCCATTCATGTGATAAATCTTTCTCTATACCTTTACTTTCTTTTTCTTCTTTTTTTAAGACAGTATTTTAAAGTAATCTCTACACCCAATGTGGATCTATAACTTAGAACACTGAGATCAAGAACCACATGCTTCATCAACTAAGCCAGCCAAGCATCCCTTCCCTTTACTTTCAATCTGCAGTTGCTTTTAGGTCTGGAATGAGTCTTTTGTAGGAAGGATATAATAGGGTCTTGTTTTTTCACCCATTCTGTCATCTATGTCTTTTGATTGGAGCATTTAGTCCATTTACATTCAAAGGAATTATTGATAGATACATATTTATTGCCATTTTGTTACTTGTTTTATTGTTGTTTCTGTAGTTTTTATCTGATACTTTATTCTCTCACTTTTTCATGGTTTGCTAGTTCTCTTTAGTGACATATTTGGATTCCTTTTTTTTTCCTTTGCATGTGTATTACTGGTCTTGATTTGTGGTGCCATTAGATTAGCATATAACACCTTCTGTAAGTAGTGGTCTATATTAAATTATGATCACGTAAGTATGAACCCATTTCTTACTCCTCTCCTCCCCACATTTTCGGGTGTCCTAATAACTATAATAACTATCAGTCTGATGATTTCAATGGTCACTAGAATTTATAGCAGTGGTTCTGTATCAGGACTTTTGAGACAATTTTTCCTCCAGCGGTATTTTAGAAAGACTGAGAGATTTTTGACTGTCATGATGAAGAGGAGAGGAGAACTACTAATATCTATCAGGTAGAGGTCAGTGGTGCTGCCCAACATCCTTCAATGCACAGAATCTAATCTTGTCATTATAAAGAATTTTATGGTCTAAAGTATCAGGAGTAACACTATTGAGAAAATCTGGTCTAAACACATTCTGATTTTACGTTTTTTAATTTTTTAGTGTTTATTTTTGACAGAGAGAGACTCGCAGAGAGCAGGGGAAGGGCAGAGAGGGAGACACAGAATCTGAAGCAGGTTCCAGGCTCCGAACTGTCAACACAATATTTGTGTATTGTGCAAGGAAGTGGTCCAGTATCGTTTTTCTGTATGTTGCTGTCCAATTCTTCTAGCACCATTTGTTAAAGAGACCATCTTTTTCCCCCCCATTGGATTTCTTTTCTGCCTTGCTGAAGATTAGTTGGCCATATATTTGTGGGTTAATATCTGGGTTCTTTATTCTATTCCATTGGTTTATGTGTCTGTTTTTGTTCCAGTACCATATTGTCTTACTCTCTTAATTACAGCTTTGTAATACCGTTTAACCTCTGGGATTGTGATGCCTGCAGCTTTTGGTTTTCTTTTTCAACATTACTTTAGCTATTTTTGTGGTTCCATACAAATTTTAGGATTGTTTGTTCTAGCTTTGTGGAAAAAAAATGCTGTGCTATTTTGATTGGGATTGTATGGAATGTATATATTCCTTTGGATAGTATCTAGATTTTAACAATATTTGTCCTTCTAATACTTAAACATGGAATGCTTTTCCACTTCTTTCTGTCTTCTTCAATCTCTTTCATAAACTTCCTATAGTTTTCAGCGTATATATTTTTTGTTACCTCTTTGGTTAAGTTTATTCCAGGTGTTTTATGGTTCTTGATGCAACTGTAAATGGATCAATTCCTTGATATATCTTTCTTTTAATTCATTATTGGTGCATAGAATAGTGACTGATTTCTGTACATTGGTTTTATATCTTGCAACTTTGCTGAATTCATATATCAGCTCTATCAATTTTTTGTGGTGTCTTTTTGGTTTTTTATGTAAAGTATCATGTCATCTGCAAAGGGTGAAAGTTTAACTTCTTTGCCAATTTGTGTGTCTTTTATTTTGTTTTGTTGTATGATTGCTGAGGATAGAACTTCCAACAATATGTTAAACAATAGTGGTGAGAGTGGACACCCTTGTCTTGTTCAGATAACACAGGGGCAAGCTCTCATTTTTCCCCATTGTGAATTATACCACCGTGAGCCTTTCATATATGGGTTTTATGTTATTAAGGTATGTTCTTTCTGTCATGATTTTCTTGAACAATTTTATTAAGAAAGGATGCTGTAAACTGTCAAATGCTTTTTCTACATTGATTGTTTCTACAGGATCATATGGTCCTTATATTTTCTTCTATTAATATGATGTATCACATTGATTTGCAAACATTGAACCAGCCCTGCAGCCCAGGAATAAATCCCACTTTATCATGTTTAATATTTCTTATAAGATACTGTTTCATTACATTACCTAGTATCTTGTTGAGAATTTTTGCATATATGTTCATCAGGGATATTAGCCTATAATTATTTCCTTTTAGTGGGGACTTTGTCTGGTTTAGGAATTAGTGGGGACTTTGTCTGGCTTCATAAAATGAGTCTGGAAACTTTCATTTCATTTCAATTTTTTGGAACAGCTTGATAAGAATAGGTATTAACTCTGTTTTAAATGTCTGGTAGAATTCCCCTGGGAAGCCATCTGGCCCAGGACTCTATTGTTGGGAAATTTTCCATAACCGATTAAATTTCTTCACTGGTTGTGGGTCTGTTCAAATTTTCTATTTCTTTCCACTTGAGGTTTGGTAGTTTATGCGTGTCTAGGAATTTGGCCTTTTTCCCCAGATAATCCAGTGTGTTGTATATTTTTTCATAGTATTCTCTAATAATTATTTGTATTTCTGTGGTGCTGGTTGTAATCTGTCTTCTTTCACTCGTGATTTTATATATTTGGGTCCTCTTTCTTTTCTTTTTGGTAAGTCTGGCTAGGGGATTGTTAATTTTGTTTACTCCTTTAAAAAAACAGCTCTTAGATTCATTGATTTGTTTTACTGTTTTTTATAATGCTATATTGTGTATTTCTGCTCTGATATTTATTAGTTCTCTTCTTCTGCTGACTTTGGGCTTTCTTTGCTGCTGCTGTTCTAATTCTTTTAGGTGTGAGTTTAGGTTATGTGATTGGGACATTCCTTATTTCTTGATATAGACACTAATTGGAATGTATTTTCCTCTTGGAACTGCATTTGCTGCGTCCCAAAGGGTTTGGATTGTTGTTCTTCCATAGATTTTTAAATTTATTCTGTAATTTCCTGGTCAACCCATTCATTCTTTAGTAGGATGTCCTTTAACATTTATATTTGGCCTTTCCACATTTTTTATAATGGTTGATCTCAAGTTTCATAGTGTTTTCATCTGAAAATATGCATGACATGATCTCAATCCTTTTATATTTGTTGAGGGATGTTTTGTGACCCAGTATGTGATCTATCTTGGAGAATATTCCATGTATACTCAAATAGAAGGTTTATTCTGCTGCTTTGGGATGAAAAATTCTGACTATATCTGTTAAGTCCTCTGGTCCAACATGTCATTCAGAGCCATTATTTCCATTTGATTTTCTGCCTGGGTGATCTGTTCCTTACTGTAAGTGGAGTATTAAAGTCCCCTACAATCATGGTATTATCTACTAATTTATTTATGTTTGTGATTAATTGATTTATATATTTGGGTCTTATCATGTTGGGGCCATAAACAGTTAAAATTATTAGCTCTTCTTGATAGATCCCTTAATTATGATATAATGCCCTTATTCATCTCTTGTTACAGTATTTGCTTTAAAATCTAGTTTTTCTGATATAAGTGCGGCTACTATGGCTTTTCTTAGATGTCCAGTAGCATGATAGATGGTTGTCCATCCCCTCACTTTCAATCTGCAGCTTTCCTCAGTACTTAAATGGGTCTTTTGTAGGCAGTATATAAATGGATCTTGGTTTGTTGTTGTTGTGTTTGTTGGTTTGTTTGTTTTTTTTATCATTCTGACACTCTATGTCTTTTGATCGAGGTGTTTTACTTTCAGAGTGATTATAAAAAGATATGGATTCAGTGACATTGTGTTATCTGTAGGTTTCATACTTGTGGTGATGTCTCTGTTTCTCTGTATTCCTTGCTGCTTTCTATTCACAGAATCCCCCTCAGGATTTCTTTTAGGGATGATTTAGTGGTCTTGAACTCCTTTAGTATTTGCTTACCTGGGAAAACCTTTATCTTTCCTTCTATTCTGAATGACAGCTTTGGTAGATAAAGGACTCCTGGCGGCATGTTTTTCCAGTTCAGTGTATTGAATAATTCCTGCCACTCCCTTATGGCCTGCCACGTTTCACCGGACAGGTGTGCTACTACCTTTATGTGTCTACCCTTGTAGGTTAAGGCCCATTTATCCGTAGCTACTTTCAGAATTCTCTCTTTATCCTTATATTTTGCCAGTTTCTCTATGCTTTGTTGTGGTGTTGGCCTGTTTTTGTAGATTTTGAAGAGAGTTTTCTGTGCTCTTGGTCTTGGAAGCCTATTTTCTTCCCCACATTGGGGAAGTTTTTCACTTTAATTTGTTCAAATAAGCCTTCTGCACTCTCCCTTCCCCCCCTTCTTCTTCTGGAACTCCTATGTTATAGATTTTATTTCATTTCATTGAATAACTTAGGTCTCTTACTCTCCTTTCATGGCCTAGTAATTTCCTTTCCCTCTTTTGCTATGCTTCATCATTTTACATAATTTTATCTTCTATTTTATTATTCTCTCCATTTCTTCTTCCACCTTTGCTGTCACTGAACATAGTTTATGTGCATCTCATTTATAACATTTCTTACTTCATTGTGACTATTTTTTAGGTATTTGATCGCTGCAGCAATAGATTCTCTGCTGTCTTATATGCTTTTTGAAGCCCAGGTATTAGTCTTATGGCTGATATTCTAAATTCTTGTTCTGACATGTGGTTTATATCTTTCTGGAGAAATTCTGTGCCTGTCATTTCTCCGGATTGTTTTTGAAAGGAATTCTTCCTTTTTATCATTTTGGTTAACTTTATCTCTTTTATGTGTTTTGATAGCTTGTTACATGTCCTGCATCTGTAAGAACTACTACATTAAAAGTGGGGAATAAACTGTCCTGGGCCTGGCACTTCAGAAAGTGTTTCTGGAATGTGTTACATGCACTCTCTTCTTGTCTATTTCACTGGTCAGTCTTCTACAAAACTCCCCTATATTCATAGTGGTGGATTTTTTTAGAACTTCCACCAGGCTTGCTTTGATTTTTTCATTGAAGTAACCCTGTAAATAAGAAACAGGAAGGGGACTTGATTCCATACCAAGAAAAAAACAAAAGGGATGAGGAAAAAAAAGTCCAAGCAGAAATCAAAGAAACTATAAAGCTTAATCCAGACAGAGAGAAAGGAAAATAAAAAAGAAGGATATATAGAAAATATGTAAAAAGAATAGAATCATAAAGCCGTATTAAACACACAAAGCAGAAAATAAAGGGTATATGCTCTCTATAAGAATTTGCCATAAAGCTTTGTGTGTTTAGTGGGGTTCATGTTTGTGGTGGTGTCTCTGGTATGTTTGTTCCTTGCAACATTTCCTTCAGAGCATCCCCCTCAGGATTTCTTGTAGGGCTGGCTTAGTGGTGACAAATTCTTTCAATTTCTGTTTATCGGGAAAGACTTTTATCTCTCCTTCTATTTAGAATGACAGGCTTGCTGGATAGAGGATTTTTGGCTGCATATTTTTTCTGTACATCACATTTAAGATCTCCTGCCATCCTTTCTTGTCTGCCAAGTTTCAGTAGATAGGTCTGTCACCACTCTGATAGGTTTCCCTTTGTACGTTAGGGCCCTTTTCTCCCTAGCTGCTTTCAAAATTCTCTTTTTGTCCTTATATTTTGCGATTTTTACTATGATACGCCGTGCTGAAGATCGAATCAAGATTAAAAGCTTCTGCACGGCAAAGGAAACAATCCACAAAGCTAATAGGCAACCAACGGAATGGGACAAGATAGTTACAAATGACATATCACATAAAGGGTTAATATCGAAAATCTATAAGGAACTCACCAAACTCCACATCCGAAAAACAAACAACCCCGTAAAGAAATGGGCAGAAGATATGACAGACAATTCTCCAAAGAGGACATCCAGATGGCCAACAGACACATGAAATGATGCTCACCATCCCTCCTCATCAAGGAAATACAAATCAAAACCACCCTGAGATACCACCTCACGCCAGTCAGAGTGGCTAAAATGAGCAAATCAGAGAACGCTAGATGCTGGTGAGGATGTGGAGAAACGAGCACCTTCCTACACTGTCGGTGAGAATATAAACTGGTGCAGCCTCTCTAGAAAACAGTCTGGAGGTTCCTCAGGAAATTAACAATAGAACTTCCCTATGATCCAGCAATAGCACTGCTAGGAATTTACNGGATATGAAGGAAAGGAAAGGAAAATAAGAGGGGAAAATAGAGTAACAGACTGACGTACAAACTGCAGAACAGCTGTATGTTGGTGTCTGGGACCTGTGGCTGTGCTGGTCTGGAGGAGAGTGGTCTGCTTAGCTCATTGTCAGTCCTGCTTTAGTAGATAAGCAGTCGGCAGACATGGAGAGGTGGGGTTTGGTATAAGCAGGTCCCTCCTCCATTGGTGGCCTCTGCCTTGTTTCCTAAAGTCCCACTCTGTTGGAAATGAGGAGAAAAATGGTGACTCTCAATCTCTCCTCCCCAGACTGGGTGTCACCAACCATGCTGTTCCGGCAGTCCTCACAGAGTAACATGGAGAGAGGTTGGCATGTCCTGCTCCGAAATATCCTGCACCATCTAGGGGCTCATCTGGGATTCAAAATCTGATGCCTTATTTAAATTTTAATATTTATTTATTTTTGAATGAGGGAACAGAGTGCAAGCAGGGGAGCAGAGAGAAAGGGAAACCCAGAATCCAAAGCAGGCTCCAGGCTTTAAGCTTTCAGCACAGAACCTGATATGAGGCTCAAACTCATTAACTGTGAGATCGTGACCTGAGCCAAAGTTGGACGCTTAGCCAACTGAGTCACCCAGGTTCCCCTAAAGCTTGATATCTTAAGGGATCTCACACTATGCGGACCTGGTTCTGGGGTAGCAACACTCTGCCCTGCTGATATATCTGGCCCTTGCAAGGTCTTTTGTCCTTGGAGGTGAGCATTATACCCTCTTTCAACAGTACTCAAAAGAGGTACTGTACAGTACTGCTACCCCAAGTCTTGCACACTCTGATCTTCAGCTCCTGAGGCTGTTTGCAAAGTAGAGACTATCAACCTCTGTATTTCTCCATCCCCAGCCCTTGTTCTGGAGATGTTTTTCACTTGTTCTAACACAATATCACAGTCAGCAGCTTCTCTTTCTTTCCCTTTTGTCTCTCAACATCATGGGATCCTTCCCCTCCGTGCCCATATTATTTTACCTCCCCCAATACCATACACAATCTCTGTCCCCCATGCTGTCTTCCTCCACCTGTGGAGACTCTTTTGCCACTCTGCAGATTGATTTCCTGTTCTTCCAAGTGACCTTAATATAGCTGTATTTGAAGGAAGAGGGATATCCCTGTCTAACTGCTTCTCTTCCATCTTTACTCCTTCCTCTAGTTGTGAACATTTTATATTTACTTATTTTCCATACATCCTTCTCTATGAAATATACTTCAAGTCTTTTTTTTTTTTTTTTTTTTTTTTTTTTTCCAGGAGAGAGAGGGAGACAGCGTGAGC
>NW_027527822.1:997926-1065797 GCF_008692635.1 Crocuta crocuta
AGTTTTTTTTTTTTTTTTTTTTTTTACTTATTTCCAGGAGAGAGAGAGAGACAGCGTGAGCAGGGGAGGGTCAGAGAGAAAGGGAGACACAGACTCTAAAATAGGCTCCAGGCTCTGAGCTGGCAGTCAGCACAGAGCCCGACGCGGGGCTCAAACCCACGAACCGCGAGATCATGACCTAAGTAAAAGTCGGACGCTGAGCCGACTAAGTCACCCAGGCGTCCCGAAATATACTTCAAGTCTTTTGCCTATATTCCAGATGGGTTTTGTTATTGTTGAATTTGAGAATTCCTTATGTATTCTCGACTGAATTTTTGACTGATATAATTTTTATAGTTGTTTTATGCATTCTGTAGCTAGTCATTTGATGGTCTTGGCAAATTTTTCAAGATACAAAAAATAAAAATATTGAGGGAGAGAGGCAAGATGGTGGAGAAGTAGGGAGCTTCGTAAATTTCATTTGCTCTTATCTCTCAAATGGAGAAAGCCTGAAGACATAGAAACTTTTACAGAATCCAGGAGTTTGAGAGGAAAAGGATACAGTGTCTGCTGACAAAACCTTATAGTGTGAATGCGAACTGGGGAAGATAAAAACGGGCCAGGACCAGAGACACAGAGGTGGGGAGGGAGCCCCCTTTGCTGAGAGCCATGGTGAGTCTAGGGGGAAAATAGAAAGAGCTACCAAAACTGCTCAAGACACTGTCCCTGTCGCTGGAGAAGAGAAAACCTCGGCTTGGGACACAGAAGGATCCAGTCTCCTGCTGTCCAGCTGACCCTAGGCAGGATGCACTGGTCCCAGTTGGCCCTGGGAAAAACTGCTCCTTGCTTGCCAGCTCGTGCCTGAAGCTACGCCTTTATGTTTCTTGCTTAGCTCAATCCCCAGGGGGGAGGCGAGAGGCTTGAAACGGCTCAGAGGGACTCGCCTGCGAGTTTATATTTAGGGCGAAATCAATGGGGCACACTGACTAAGATCTGGAAACGTGGCCTGGCATGGGATATACAACAAGGCCCGCCTTGGCTACGTCCATGGCACAGAGAGATTGGACCCAAAAAGTGAGTTGTAAATTTTGGTTCCAGAAGGAATGGGGCTCCACCATTTTTCTCCCCACAACCACCAAGGCGGGACCTCAGGGAGTAGCTTGTGGGATGCAGCGGAGGCTAAGACCTGCCTACACCTAACCACTCTCATCGCCTCTAGACAGCTGCTTTTTTTTTTTTTTTTTTTTTTACAGAAGCCTGGGGCAAGACCAACATAGATTCATTTCATAGCCCTGATTAATTCTGGTCACTGGCTTGCTTAAACAGTCACATTTAATCCATTCTCTAGATGTATATAGATGTATATTCTACACCTCCACTGCTACCTTTTTATCTCTCTCTGGAGTAATCAGACTCAATAATTTCTCCGAGTAACATTATCGTCATTTCTTTCACCTCACTGCTAACAATATTCCCCTCTTTCTCTCTCTGAATTAAGCCTCAGTCTCTGCCTGGTCATTTTATTTCCAATTTCAATTCCACCCGCTCTGTCATTTCTCTCTTTGTATATGCTCTTCCATCAGCACTTACATACACCTGGCTCTTTATTTGTAGCTGGGAATTATGGTTCTATGTTTTTAAATTGTCCTTTATCTATTGGTTTTTTTCTTTTTTCTTATTTTCTTTTTAATTTTTATGTATTTTTATTATTTGTCTCCCCTCTTCCTCTATTTTTTTTTTTTTGGCCCTTCCTTTTTTTCCTATTCTTTTTCTCTTTTGGTTTGCATGTTTGTTGTATTTGTCATTGCGTTTGTGTGTCTTTGTTCCCTGTCTGTTTGTCTGTTTTCTATTCCAGGGCTACCTCAAGAAACAAGCCAAAGTACACATGGTGGAGACTCCCAAATATCACAATGAGTAGGGAAACAAAATAACCAAATGCTCAATCAAAGAAACAAAGAGACAGCATTCAAAGAACATTTCCTGAATGGAAAGGCGCTGAACAGTCAAAGACCCTCTTTAATACAGCGAAACTCCCAGGGACAGAATGTACAACAAGCCTTTAAAATTAACAAGAGATAGAAAACTAACCAAAATGACAAAAACGGAAGAACTCTCCTCTAAAGAAATTCCAGGAAGAAATGACTGCTAAAGAACTGCTTAAAACAGATATAAGCAACATAAATGAACAAGATTTAGAACAATAGTCATAAAATTAATCACTGGGCTTGAAAAAAGCATGGAAGACATCAGAGAAACTATTGATACAAAGACTATGGAGCGCGAAAAAGGTTATGACGCATTAAAATATGCTATAAATGAGATCCATAATAAAATGGAGGTGTCCAATGCATGGATTGAAGAGGCAGAAAGGAGAATAAGTGATTTAAAAGACACAATTGTAGAAAAAGAGGAAGATAACAAAAAGAGAGATAAACTGATCCAGGAACATGAAAGAAGAGCTCTAGGGATCAGCGATACAATAAAATAGAACAAAATCCATATCATAGGAATCCCAGAAAAGGAAGAGAAAGGGAAAGGTGCTGAAGGAGCCCTGGAACAAATTATAGCAGAGAATTTCCCAAACCTGGGGAGGGAAGCATATGTTGAAATTCAAGAGGCATAGAGAACTCTCCTCAGACATAACTTGAATCGATCTTATGCACGGCATATCATAGTGAAACTGGAAAAATATAAGGACAAAGAGAGAATTTTGAAAGCAGCTAGGGAGAAAAAGGCCCTAACATACAAAGGGAAACCTATCAGAGTGGTGAAAGACCTATCTACTGAAACTTGGCAGGCCAGAAAGAAATGGCAGGAGATCTTCAATGTGAAGAACAGTAAAAATATGCAGCCAAGAATCCTCTATCCAGCAAGCCTGTCATTCAGAATAGAAGGAGAGATGAAAGTCTTTCCAAATAAATAAAAATTGAAAGAATTTATCACCACTAAACCAGCCCTACAAGAAATCCTGTGGGGGACTCTCTGAGGGAAATGTTGCAAGAAACGTAAGATACCAGAGACACTACCACAAGCATGAATCCCACAAACGACACAATGACTCTAAACCCATATATCAATAACACTGAATGTAAATGGGCTGAAAACTCTAATCAAAAGATATAGGGTAGCAGAATGGATAAAAATACAATATCCCTCTATTTGCTGTCTACAAGAAATGCAGTTTAGACTGTAGGACACATTCAGATTAAAAGTAAGGGGATAGAGAAATATATACCATACTACTGGAAGTCAAAAGAAAGCTGGAGTGTCTATACTTCTATCAGACAAACCGGACTTTAAATTAAAACAGTAACAAGGGATGCAGAAGAGCATTATATAATAATTACAGGGTCTATCCTTCAAGAAAAACTAACAATTATATATATCTATGCACTGAACATGGGAGCACCTAAATAAAATAATTAATCACAAATAGAAACACTCTTATAGATAAGAGGTCTTTAATACTTCACTTATAGCAATGGATAGAGTAACTAGATAGAAAATCACAAAAGAATCAATGGACTTGAAAGACACATTGAACCAGATGGATCTGACAGATATATTTAGAAGTCTACATCCTGTGGCCATGGAATCACTTTCTTCTAAAGTCCATATGGCACATTCCCCAAGATAGATCACATACTGGGACATAAAGCAGCCCTCAATAAATATAAAAGAATTGAGATCACACCATGCACACTTTCAGATCACAATGATATGAACTCGAAATCAATCACAGGAAGAAGTCTGGAAAACCTCCAAAAACATGGAGGTTAAAGAACACCCTACTAAAGAACGGATGGGTCAATCAGGCAATTAGGGAAGAAATTAAAAAAATATATGGAAACAAATGAAAAGGAAAATACAACAATCCAAAATTCTTCGAAAGCGGCAAAGGCAGTCCTAAGAGGGAAGTGCATTGCAATCCAGGCCTGTTACAAGAAATTAGGAAAAGTGCAAGTACAAAATCTAACAGCTCACCTAAAGGAACTAGAGGGAGAGCAACAAGAGCACATCAAACCCAGTAGAGGAAGAGAAATAATAAAAATTAGGGCAGCAATAAACAATATAGAAACCAAAGAAACAGTTGAACAGATCAATGAAACCAATATTGGTTTTTTGAAAATCTAATCAAAATTGACAAACCTCTAGCCAGGCTTTTCAAAAAGAAAAGAGAGAGCACTCAAATAGACAAAATCATGAATGAAAATGGACTTATGACAACCAACCCCTCAGAAATACAAGCAATTACCAGGAAATACGATGAAAAATTTTATGCCAACAAATTGGACAACTTGTAAGAAATGGGCAAATTCCTGAACACACTCTCCCTACCAAAATTCACTCAGGAAGAGTGAAAATCTGAACAGACCCATAACTAGTGAAGAAATCGAATCAGTTATCAAAAATCTCCCAACAAATAAGAGCCCTGGACCTGATGGCTTCCCTGGGGAATTCTACCAGACATTTAAAACAGAATTAATACCCGTTCTTCTCAAGCTATTCCAAAAATTGAAATCGAAAGAAAACTTCCAGACTCATTTTGTGAAGCCCGCATCACTTTGATTCTCAAGTCAGACAGAGACCCAGAACACAAAGAGAATACAGACCAATATCCTTGATGAATACAGATTCAAAAATCCTCAACAAGATACTCGCAACTCGAATCCAATAGTGCATAATAAGAATTATCTACCAAGATCAAATGAGATTCATTCCTGGGTTACAGGGCAGGTTTAATATTCGGAAATCAATCCATGTGATACATAACATCAACAAAAGAAAAGATAAAAACCATATGATCCTGTCGATAGATGCAGAGAAAGCATTTGACAAAATACAGCATCCCCTCTGAGTAAAGACCCTCGAGAAAGTCGGGATAGAAGGAACCTACTTAAGCATCATCAAAGCCATCTATGAGAAGCCCTCAGCTAACATCCTCAATGGAGAAAAACAGAGCTTTCGCCCTGAGATCAGGAACACGACAGGGATGTCCACTCTCACCTCTGTTGTTTAACATAGTGTTGGAAGTCCTAGCGTCTGCCATCAGACAGCAAAAGGAAATAAAAGGCATCAGAATTGGCAAAGAAGAAGTCAAACTTTAACTTTTCACCGACGATATGATACTCTACATAGAAAACCCAACAGACTCCACTAGAAACCCACTAGATCTGATCAATGAATTCAGCAAGGTTGCAGGGTACAGCATCAATGTACAGAAATCAGCTACATTTTTACACACCAACAATGAAGCAACGGAGAGAATAAAGAAACAGATCCCTTTCCTAATTGCAGGGAAAAAAACCCATAAAATTCCTAGGAATAAACCTAATCAAAGATATCAGAGATCTGTATGATTAAAACTGTAGAAAACCTATGAAGGAAATTGAAGAAGACACAAAGAAATGGAAAATCATTCCATGCTCATGGTTTGGAAGAATAAATATTGTTAAAATGTCATTACTACCCAAAGCAATCTACACATTCAATGCAATCCCAACCAAAATTGCACCAGCATTCTTCTCAAAACTAGAACAAACTATTCTAAAATTTGTATGGAACCACAAAAGACCCCCAATAGCAAAGTAATATTGAAGAAGAAAACCAAAACGGGAGGCATCAGAATCCCAGACTTTAGCCTCTACTACAAAGCTGTCATCATCAAGAGAGTATGGTATTGGCACAAAGACAGACACATAGACCAATGAAATAGAATAGAGAACTCAGAATTGGACCCAGAAATGTATGGCCAACTAATCTTTGACAAAGCAGGAAAGAGTATCTAACGGAGAAAACACAGCCTCTTTAACAGATGGTGCTGGGACAACTGGACAGCAACATGCAGAAGAATGAAACTAGATCATTTTCTCACACCATACACAAAAATAAACTCAAAATGGATAAAGGACCTGAGTGTGAGATAGGAAACCATCAAAATTTTAGAGGAGAAAGCGGGAAACAACCTCCTTGACCTCAACCGCAGCAATTTCTTACTCGACACATCCCCAACGGCAACGGAATCAAGAGCAAAATTGAATTACTGGGACCACATCAAGATTAAAAGCTTCTGCACGGTAAAAGAAACAATCAATAAAACAAGTAGGCAACTGACCGAATTGGAAAAGAAAGTTGCAAATGACATATTAAATAAAGGGTTAGTATCCAAAGTCTATAAGGAACTCACCAAACTCCACACCTGAGAAACAAACAATCCAGTGACGAACTGGCCAGAAGGTATGACCAGACACTTCTCCAAAGAGGACATCCAAATGGCCAAAAAACACATGAAATTAAAATCAAACCCACACTGAGATACCACCTCACGCCAGTCAGAGTGGCTAAAATGAACATGTCAGGAGACTATAGATGATGGCGAGGAATTGGAGAAATTGGCACCCTCCTACACTGTTGGTGGGAATATAAACTGGTGCAACCCCTCTGGAGAACAATGTGGAGGTTCCTCAAAAAGTTAACAATAGAACTCCCTTATGACCCAGCAACGCACTGCTAGGAATTTACCCAAGTGATACAGGAGTGCTGATGCATAGGGGCACATGTATCCCAATGTTCATAGCAGCACTCTCAACAATAGCCAAAACATGGAAATAGCCTAATTGTCCATCAACTCAGGATTGAATCAAGAGGACGTAGTTTATCTATATGATGGAACACTACATGGCAATGAGAAAGAATGAAATTTGGCCATGTGTAGCAACATCGATGGACCTTGAGAGTGTTATGCTGAGCGAAATAAGTCAGGCAGAGAAGGACAGATACCATATGTTTGCACGTATAGGAGGATTAGGAGGAACTTAACGGAGGACCATGGGGGAGAAGAAGGCGAAAAATAGTTGGGGATAGGAAGGAGGAAAACTATGAGAGACTCTTGAATGCTGAAAACAAACTTAGGGCTGATGGGTGGGGGAGAGGGGAATGGTGATGATGGGCATGGAGGAGGACACTTGTGTTTTTTTTTAGTTTTTAAAAATGTTTTATTTATTTCTGAGAGAGAGAGAGACAGCATGAGTAGGGTAGGGTCAGACAGAAGGAGGGAGACACAGAATCCTAAATAGGCTCCAGGCCCTCAGCTGGCTGTCAGCACAGAGCCCGACATGGGGCTTGAAACCACAAACTGTGAGATCATGACCTGAGTTGAAGTCAGACGCTTAACAGACTGAGCCAACCCAGGCGCCCCTGAGGGCACTTGTTTGGATGAGCGCTGGTTGTTACATGGAAACCAACTTGACAATAAACTATTATAAAAATAAATAAATAAAATAATATTGATGAAGTCCAAGAAAAGTTTATCACCTTTTCTTTTTATGCTTTGTGTGCCAAGTCTAAAATATTTGTTTGTTCTTATATTCTATTTTTCTTCCATTTATATTCTAATAAAATATAGTTTTACATTTTTAATTAAGCCCATGGTCCATTTTGAGCAATTTTTAGTACAGAATTTGAGATTTATTTTGGGCTTATTTTGTTCTTGTTCTTGTTGTTTCTTTGATTGACTTATGGATGTCCAACTGCTTCAGCATTGTTTGTTGTAATCTTTATCCTTTGTTGAATTGCTTTTGTATTCTTGTCAATTTTCAGTTGAACATATTTGTGTGAGTTTATATCCAGATTCTCTATTATGTTTTAATGAATTATATGTCTAAACTTCCACTAATGTGGCAGTCTTTATTTCCACAGATGTATGACAAGTTAGCATTTGTGTACAATAATTCTTGTCACTCTTATTTTTAAAATATTTTTTGCTATTCCAGTTCTTTATCTCTCCTAAGAAATTTTATCATAATCTTATCTGTATACACAAGAAAACAGGAAAATTTGGACTCAATTGCTTTAAATCTCTATACCAATTTCAGGAGGATTGGCATTTAGCTATATTGAGTGTTCTAATATACACCTCATTAGGTATGTTTAATTCCTGTATTTAAATTTTCATGAGTACCTCCGACAGGTGTGAGGTGGTATCTTATCATGATTTTGATTTGTACCTCCCTGAGGATGAGTCATGTGGAGCATCTTCTCATCTGTAAGTTAGCCATCTGGATGTCTTCTTTGGAAAAGTGTCTCTTCATGTCTTCTGCCCATTTCTTAACTGGATTCTTTGTTTTTGTTTGTTTTTATTTTTTAAATTTTCTTTTAATGTTTTTATTTATTTCTGAGAGAGAGAGAGAAAGAGAGAGAGAGAGAGACAGTGTGAGCAGGGTAGGGTCAGAGAGAGAGGGAGACACAGAATCTGAAGCAGGCGCCAGGGTCTGAGCTAGCTGTCAGCACAGAGCCTGACGTAGGGTCGAACCCACGAACCGTGAGATCATGGGCTGAGCTGAAGTCAGACGCTTAAGCGACTGAGCCACCCAGGTGCCCCTGTTTGTTTTTGGATGTTGAGATTGATAAGTTGTCTATAGATTTTGGAACTAATCATTTATCGAAGAGATCATTTGCAAATATTTTTTCCTATGTCATAGTCTGCCTTCAGTGATGTGTCTAGTAGGTTGATACAGCTGAGGTCAAGGAGGCTTCTGCTTGTGTTCTACACTAGGCCTTTGATATTTTCCTGTCTCACATTTAAATCTTTAATCTATTTTTCATTTAATTTCTGTATGGTGTACGAAAATCATCCAGTTTCATTGTTTTCCATGTTGCCATACAGTTTTCCCAACACCATTTGCTGAAGAGACTGTCTTTTTTCAATGGAATATTCTTTCCTATTTTGTTGAAGATTAGTTGACCATATAGTTGTGGGTCCATTGCTGGGTTTTCTATTATCATCCATTGATCTATGTGTGTGGTTTTCTACCACTACAATACTGTCTTCATAAGTGTCTTTAGCTTTTCACTACCCCAGTTCTCTAAGTTTTGTTAGATTTACATCTAAGTGGGGGTTTTTTTGCAATTTTATTTTTTAAAATACTTTATTGTCAAATTCGTTTCCATACAACACCCAGTGCTCATGCCAACAGTGCCCTCCTCAATGTCCATCACCCATTTTCCCCTCACCCCAATCCCACATCAACCCTCAGTTTGTTCTCAGTATTTTAGAGCCTCTTATGGTTTGCCTCTCTCCCACTCTGTAAATATGTTTTTTTCCCCTTAACCCTCCCATGGTCTTCTGTTAAGTTTCTTCTCATCCACATATGAATGAAAACATATGATATCTGTCTTTCTCTGCCTGACTTATTTCACTTAGCATAACACACTTGAGTTCCATACACGTTGATACAAACGGCCAGATTTTATTCTTTCTCATTGCCATGTAGTATTCTGTTGTATACATAAATCACATCCTCTTGATCCATTATTTTCTTGATGAACATTTGGGCTCTTTCCATGATTTGACTATTGTTGAAAGTGCTGCTATGAACACTGGGATACATGTGCCCCTATGCATCAGCACTTCTGTATCCCTTGGGTAAATTCCTAGTGGTGCTACTGCTGAGTCATAAGGGAGTTCTATTGTTAATTTTTTGAGGAACCTCTAGGCTGTTTTCCAGAGGGGTTGCACCACTTACATTCCCACCAACTGTGTAGGAGGGTGCCCATTTCTTTACATCTTCACCAGCGTCTATAGTCTCTTGATGTGTTCATTTTAGCCACTCTGACCAGCGTAAGGTGGTATTTCAGTGTGGTTTAATTTATATTTTCCTGATGATGAGTGACGTTGAGCATCTTTTCATGTGTCCTCTTTAGAAAAGTGTCTGTTCATGTCATCTTCCCATTTGGAGTTTGGTGAGTTCCTTATAGATTTTGTATACTAGCTCTTTATCTGATATGTCATTTGCAACTATCTTTTCTCATTCCATCGGTTGCCTATTAGTTTTATTGTTTGTTACCCTTACTGTGCAGAAGCTTTTTATCTTAGTGAGTTCCCAATAGTTAATTTTTGCTCTTCATTTCCTTGCCTATGGAGATGTGTCGAGTTAGAAATTGCTGCGACTGAGGTCAAGGAAGTTGTATTCTGCTTTCTCCTCTAGGGTTTTGATGGTTTCCTGTCTCACAGTCAGGTCCTTTATCCAGTTTGAGTTTATTTTAGTATTTGGTGTAAGAGAATGGTCTAGTTTCATTCTTCTGCATGTTGCTGTCCAGTTCTTCCACCACCATCTGTTGAAGAGGCTGTCTTTTTTCCATTGGATGCTCTTACCAGCTTTGTCAAAGATTAGTTGGCCATATATTTGTGGATAGAATACATTTCTATTCACTTGGTCTATGTGTCTGTTTTTGTGCCATTTCCACACTGTGTTGATGATTACAGGTTTGGAGTAGAGGCTAAAGTCTGGGTCGGTGATGCCTCTGCTTTGATTTTCTTTTTCAGTGTTACCTTGGCTATTCAGGGTCTTTTGTGGTTCCATGAAAATTAGGATTGACTGTTCTAGCTTTGATAGGAATGCTGGTGCAATTTTCATTAGGAATTCATTGAATGTGTAGATTGCTTTGGGTATTATTGACATTTTACCAATATTTATTCTTCCGATCCATGAGCATGGAATGATTTTCCATTTCTTTGTGTCTTTTTCAATTTCCCTCATAGGTTTTCTTTATGGTTTTCAGCATACATATCTTTTATATCTTTGGTTAGGATTATTCCTAGGTATCTTGTTTTTTTTTGCAATTGCGAATGGCATCAGTTTCTTAATTTTGCTTTCTGATGCTTCATTATTGGTGTATAAAAATGCAACCAAATTCTGTACCTTGATTTTGTACTTGCGACTTTGCTTAATTCATTGATCCGTTCTGGTAGCCTTCTGATAGAATCTGTCGGGTTTTCCATGTAGAGTATCATGTCATATGCGAAAAGTGACAGTTGACTTCATCTTTGCCATTTCTGTTGCCCTTTATTTCCTTTTGATGTCTGATTGCTGATACTAGGACTTTCAGCACTATGTTAAACAACAGTGGTGAGAGTCGACATCCTTGTCGTGTTCCTGACCTCAGGGGGAAAGCTCTCAGTTTTTTCTATTGAGGATGATATTAGCTGTGGGCTTTTCATAAACCACTTTTATGATGTTTAAGTAAGTTCCTTATATCCCGACTTTCTTGAAAGTTTTTATTAAGAAAGGATGCTGTATTTTGTCAAATGCTTTTTATACATCTATCACAGGATCATATTTTTTTAATCTTTTCTTTTGTTAATGTGATATATCACATTGATTTATTTGCGAATATTGAACAAGCCCTGTATGCCTGGAATGAATCCCATTTGATCATAGTGGATTATTCCTTTTATATGCTATTGAATTCGACCTGCTATTATCTTGCTGAGGTTTTTTACATCCGTATTCATCAAACATATTGGCCTGTAGTTCTCTTTATTTGCTGGGTCTCTGTCTGGCTTGGGAATCAAAGTGATGCTGGCTTCGTAGAATGAGTCCGGAAGTTTTCTTTTGATTTCTATATTTTGGAATAACTTGAGGAGAATTGGTATTAACTCTGATTTAAATGCCTGGTAGAATTCCCCAGGGAAGCCATCGAGCCCAGGGCTCTTATTTTTTGGGAGATTTTTAATAACTGATTCAATTTCTTCACTAGTTTTGTGTATATTCAGGTTTTCTATGTTTTCCCGTGTGAATTTTGGTAGTGTGTGTGTGTTTAGGAATTTGTCCATTTCTTTTAGGCTGTCCAATTTGTTGGCATATAATTTTATCATAATATTTCCTGATAATTGCTTGTATTTCTGAGGGGTTGGTTGTAATAAACCCACTTTCATTCGTGATTTTGTCAATTTGGGTGCTCTCTTCTCTTTTTAAAAGTCTGGCTAGAGGTTAATCAATTTTGTTTATTTTTTCAAACAACCAACTCTTGGTTTCATTGATTTGCTCAACATTTTTTTTTTTTTTGGATACTGTATTGTTTATTTCAGCCCTGATTTTTATTATTTCTCTTCTTCTGCTGTGTTTGGGCTATTCTTACTGCTCTGCTTCTAGTTCTTTAAGGTGCACTGTTAGATTTTGTATTTGTGCTTTTTCTAGTTTCTTGAAATAGGCCTGGAGTCATTGTACTTTCCTTTTAGGACTGCCTGTGTGCATCTCAAAGAGTTAAGATTGTTGTGTTTTCATTTTCATTTATTTCCATACTTTAAAAAATTTCTTCTCTAATTGTTTGGTTGAGTCATTCATTCCTTAGTAGGCTGGTCTTTATCCTCCACGTTTTTGGAGGTTTTGCAGACTTTTTTCTGTGGTTAATTTCAAGTTTCATAGCATGGGGATCTGAAAGTGTGCATGGTATGATCTCAATTCTTTTATATTTATTGAGGGCTACTTTATGACCTAGTATGTGATCTGTCTTGTAGAATGAGCCATGTGTACTCAAGACGAAATTGAATTACATAGCCTCAGAATGTAGAGTTATAAATATATCTGTCAGATCCTTCTGGTCCAATGTATCGTTCAGGTCCATTGTTTCTTTAGTGATTTTCTGTCTAGTTGATCTATCCATTGCTGTAAGTGGAGTATTGAGGTCCCCTGATATTAACACATTCTTATCAATAAGATTGTTTCTGTTTGTGATTAGATGTTTTATGTATTTGGGTGCTCCTGAATTTGGTGGATAGATGTTTATAATTGTTGGCTCTTCCTAAAGGATATTGTAATTATTTTCTAACACCCTTCTTCATCTCTTGTTATTGCCTTAACTTTAAAGTGCAGTTTGTACGATATAAGTATGGATACTCCAGCTTTATTCTGATTCCATTCCCATTAGCATGAAAGATATTTCTCCATCCCCTCACTTTTAATCTGAAGGTGTCCATAGGTCGAAAATGAGTCTCTTGTATATAGCAAATTGATGGATTCTTTTTAATCCATTCTGTTACCCTATGTCATTTGACTGAAGCATTTTGTCCATTTACATTCAGTGTTATTGAAAAATATGGGTTACAAGTCATGGTGTTCTCTGTAGGATTCATGCTTGTAATGATGTTTCTGATACTTAGTTTTCCTTGCAACATTTCCCTCATAGAGTCCACCTTGAGATTTCTTGTAGGGCTGGTTTAGTGGTGACGAATTCTTTCAATTTTTGTTTATTTGGGAAAACTATTATGTCTCCTTCTATTCTGAATGACAGGCTTACTGGATAAAGGATCCTTGGATGCATATTTTTTTCTGATCATCACATTGAAGAATTCCTGACATTCCTTTCTGGCCTGCCAAGTATAAGTCTTAAACTATTCTGATAGGTCTCCCACTGTATGTTTGCACCCTTTTATGCCTAGCTGCTTTCAGAATTCTCTCTTTATCCTTATATTTTTTTCAGTTTCACTATAATAATATGTGCAGAAGATCAATTCAAGTTACATCTGATAGGAGTTCCCTGTGCCTCTTGGATTTAGATGTCTTTTTACTTCCCCAGGTTGGGGATGTTCTCAGCTATAATTTGTTCAAGTACCCCTTCAACCCCTTTCTCTATTCCATTTGATTGAATCACTCAATTCTCGAAATCTCCTTTAGTGATCCTGGATCTATTTATCTCTCTTTTTCTCAGCGTCCTCTTTTTTCTATAATTGTATCTTCTAATTCACCTCTTCTTTTCTCTGCCTCTTCAATTCGTGCAGTGGCCTCCAACATTTTATTATGCACCTCATTTATAGCATTTTTAAATTCATTACAAGTATTTTTAAGGTCCATAATCTTTGTAGCAATTGCATCTCTGCTGTCTTCCATGTCCGTTTCAAGCCAAGCAATTAATTTATGACAATTGTTCTAAATTCTTGGTCACTTATGTTGCTTATATCTGTTTTGACTAATTCTTTAGCTGTTACTTCTTCCTGGAGTTTCTTTACAGGAGAGTTCTTTCATTTAGTCATTTTGGCTACTTTTCTGTCTCTTGTGTATTTTCAAAGCTTGTTTTGCACTCTGCACTTGCAGGTACCGCTATATTAAAAGAGGCTTCCAGACTGTTCAGGGCCTGTCCATTCAGGAAGTGTTATTTTATTGGAGTCCCTTGGTCTCTCTTATTGAGACTTTGCTTATTTTATTTCTCTACTTATAATGATATTTGGGACTCTCCATCATGTGTACTTTGGCTTCATTTTTGAGGTAGCTTTTCCAGAAGGAGAATCCTCAGCTCTGAGCAAGTTCCTCACCTAAAAGAGTCAAGAGCATCTGCAGGATCCCAACAGGCACACGACCTGGTTCAGACATGTCCATGAGGAGTCTAATTGAACCAGCTAAAGACTGAACCCCATCGCTGGATTCCCGTGACAGTCCAGCACTCCTCTGTGGAACTCTGCTCCAAACCCCCTCTGTGTGTCTGTATACATCATCACTCCCTGAGTGGCTGCCAGAACTTTCCTGCCCCACTCCCCCACTTCCTCACTGGTTTCTCCTAGAAATGATTACTAATAAATCACTTCCAGAAAAATCCTCTTCTCAGTATGACTTTAGGAGTCAGACTGTCTCCACTGCAGAGAAGTATCGCTGATCACATAACCCACCCCCTCTCAAAGGAACACCTGTACTCCTTCCACTAACTGTGCTCTGCGGACTTTTGCAGATGATTTATGTGTTGAGCACAAGTCACCATGAGACTGAGGAGTTCAGGCTAACTAGGAGCAGGAGAGCTAAGCTATTCTTCAGGCCATGAGGTAGTCTGTGAGTGAGGCTCTGGTGCCATAGCAGGAGAAGGAGAGAGTTGGAGAGAGTTCTGTCTGCAAGAGCTTCCAGGACCTGTAGCTTGCCCTACAGGCTAAATTGAGGATTCTGCAAAAGGATATAGAACATAGAGTCTATAAGGAAAGCTACCTGAGGAAGGAGGTCCAGAAGCTGAAGTAAAGGACTCAGGTAAAGCAATGTCTCATAATACCTTCCCAAGGAGATTATAAGCATGACCCCTGATCTTGAACACCTACTCTGTGCCAGGCCTGGGTCTGTGTGCAGGAGACACATAGTGAGCTGACCCAGGTATCTGACCTTAGAGAGCCTAGACACTTACAGTTTACACAGGAGAGGAAAAGACCAATAGTGAGAGGCTCGAGGACTAATGTGGTTGTGCACACACCTACTGACGTTTGGTCTCAGTTTCATACTGAAACCCATTCTCATTTCATTACCATTTACCTGTCCTAAAAGCCTTGGAATATGACTTTTGTGGATAGTCATATTGTGGACAGGTCTGTTATGGGAGTCCCACAGATTAACACAGCCCTGTCTCTAAAAGTCTCAACAGTTCATGCTCTTCATTCTCCCTGAGCAATTTTCTCTCCCAGGCCTTTTATCCGATTTCCTTCTCCCTGCAGGACAGTGAAATAACATTCCACCAAGGGCCACACAGCCAGTCAGTGGATGAGTCTGTATTTGGTCAATCCTGAGCCACCAAGTTCTAGAGATGACAGCTTATGCTAGGCACTAACCCACCTTTAAGATCTGATGTCAGTTGAGTGCAACTAGGATTTGTCCACACCTATTTGTCCCCAGAGAAATGAGAACTTTCGGCCTGGATGTATAGTTTAAGAAGCCTGGGCATAGGGCAACTAGGCGGCTCAGTCGTTTGAGCGTCCACCTTTGGCTCAGGTCATGATCTCATGGTTCATGGGTTCGAACCCCTTGTCAGACTCTGTACTAACAGCTCAGAGCCCATACCCTGCTTTGGATTCTGTGTCTCCCTCTCTATCTGACCCTCCCCTGCTCTCTCTCTCTCTCTCACTCTCTTTCTCTCTCTCTCAGAAATAAATAAAACATTAAAAAAAAGAAGGCTGGGCAGGAAAACTCATATCCAGAAAGTACTGCAATTTATCTTGGGAACTAGCTGGCTGCTGGCAAAGATATACCAATGCTGCAGGAATGTCAGGTGGCACAGAAAACCAAAGTGATGCCATGGTACACATTCTTTCCAATAATGTCAGCTTAGAAGTTAACCTGGGGTTGCTTGCAGGCTTGTGGCCATGGAGACAGCAGTGTGGAGATGTACGGCTTTCGAATCTGATGGCCTAGAGGGTGAGTTCAATTATTTCAGGACATAGGGATCTGACATGTGGAGCTGCCACAACCTGTTTCTCTACAAGGGAAGATGTAGAGGGACCCCTTGTCCCCAAGTACTTCTTAACAAGTCCAACCAAATGCCCAAATAGCTCAGCACTGGTTCTTCTCCACACTTAAGACACATTTTCTCATTGTAACATCATGTCACACAGCAGCCTTACTGGTCTTTCCAATGTTTCCTTGAGATACATGCCCCTAGTATCTTCTAAGATCCAGATGATAAAATCATGCTGAGGAAGCTTAAGAATCCAGCTCAAGGCCTATGATTCCTGACAGAACTGATGTTTGTATCTCAGAATATCTGACTCCAAAGTACCTCACACTGGACTCTACCTTATCAGAAAATTCTTGAATCCTACAGTGTGTTCTACTTGACACTGGGAGATACAACAAAGGCGTACAACATGGGCTCTGCCTCAGGGGAGCTGATCGGTGAGTGACTCACAGCACAGAGAACACTTGGAACCATGCAGTACACACAGCAGAGGAATCTCAAGTCCAGAGAAGATTAAGTTGCCCTGAGGTGGAAAGGTGTGGAGTAGGAGAGGCTGGAACCAGAGCTGTGAAAAGTGGGTGAAGCAGTGGTCTCAAAAGGAAGGCACGAATGTTTCATGAATTCTGCGAGGAACTCATTGAGCAACTCTAGTTATATTTATTTTTTGTCTTATCCTTTCCATTGAAGTCCTCTGAATGTGCATAGATCCTGGTCTCAGCATTTGTCTAAAGGTGTGGAGAGCACAATGAAAGCAGTTTGAAGATGGCAAGCTTCAAAGGAGAGCAGGGCTTTTGTTTGAACTCTGGTGGATGTTTGAACCAAGATGACAGTCACCACGTTGACCATATCTGAGGGCCAGCAGGACATGGAGTAGGGACGCATGCCATCCTGAAGGGCTGGGCAGAATGATCGTATTGCAGAATGGGAACTAACCGCAGGATGGCTTCATACCCATGGTCAAGGCCAAAGAAACTTCAAATGATGATGTAACTTACACTTGCAGATGACATGAGGGTGGATATAATTTCCAGAATTGTGTCCTAGGGAACGGGATGACATGGATGGTGGCAGTCTCCATCCAGAGCAGGACACAAACTTTGCTATGAAGAGTCTATGACTGAAGCAGGCCCAGAGGCACGTGCAGTGTTTGTCCAAATACTGAGGAAGGAGAAATCACAGGACTCTTTGCTGGAATGAATATTGTGCATAAACTTGTCCCCAAGTAAGAGTGGACAGGTGGGACCTGCATGTCCCATGTTTCTAGGGTCTGGTGTGCAGCTGCAATGTTGCAGCTAACTTGCTGTCATTTGAATCTAGGAGATAAGGGTAGCAGAATTCTTTCAACATTTGTGATGGGCTCCTGGGAAACCTGACTGAGCTTAGGTTTCCTCTTATGTGTTCCCAGTCACAGAAAACGCAGCATTATTTCAACTGCACTGTTAAATAGGTTGGCATATCTAATCCTGTGTCATAGGTGCACTATTGCATGGACCCTTTTCCAGTGGTGGATAAAGTGAGTGTCCTATGAATACCAAAGATATGCTTGTAGGAACTCTATAGTATATTGTGCTATATGCTGTGCACAGTCAGGTCTGATCCACGCTATGGAATCAAATCACACTGCTGCTACCCTTTAGCTTGGTGAGCACAGTGAGTTGCTGGACCTGGGACTCTCAGAGGGAAATCCTGCATTTCTTAGTGCCCTCATGTATGAAGGGGGTACTTCAGCACCTCACATAGGAGCTGCCAGGAGGTACATGAGGTAATCTGTGAAAATGCAGTTATACTGCCTGGCCCACAATAAAGATGGGGTAGATGCAAGCAGGTAACCAGTGGATTGCAATGTGAGAAAAGATTCTGAGTCTCTAAGGACTACTCCAATTATCCACCAAAGTGTGCAGACTGCTGCTGAGCCTCATTTATCATGTCTTCTGAGGAAAAAAAACAAAAAAACAAAAACAAAAAAGTAAGGAAATCTAGGAAATTTGAGCAAAGAATGAAGTGTGAATCAACAGTGTTGTGGCAAGCTGGTGCTTTAATGATGACAAGAAACTCTCTTTGTAAATCAAGAGCCTGTGTCATCAGCTTTGAGCTCTGTTGGAATGTAGAGAACTGAGGAATTTGGTGCGTGGTGGAGAAGGGGAGCAGGTACTCAATAAATGTTTGTTGGAAAAGTAAAAGAACTCATGGGGACCCAATCAGTCCTGGCCTCAGTCTTGACTCTTCCACCAGCTGTGTGAGCACTGGCAGGTCACTTAAACTCTCAGTAGTGCTTTGTAGAATGAAGGGAACCACTTGAGGAATTGTTGTGTGGACTCAGCATGGTGTTGTGTGTAAACCCTCAGCTCTGTGCACAGCATGCAGTGGAGACTCAGTCACATGACTTTGTTCTGGTTCAAGGGAGTCTGGGCGAGTGGTTCTGCTGCTGTTAGTCTCTGTGGTGGGAGGGAGCTCAGATGCTGGGCAACCAGAAGAAATGACAACCCCCCACTCCATGATCCAATTGTTATTTCACCCTGCAGGAAAGACTTATTTCCTGATCTCAGAGATGAGGAACCTAGGACATTCAGGACTTTGAGTGTCACTCAGCCAGGAGATGACAGAGTTAAATGTGAATCAGGCTGAGTCTAGAGCCATGAACACTTCCCCTCTGCCTGTGTGGCATAAAGAACACTCCTAACCATGGCTTTGAAGTGCAGATTTCAGGTCCTCAGGAAACCACTCTTTACGTCCTGCCCAGTGACTGTGATTTGAGTGGGTGCTCCATGTGTTGAGCAGGGCAGAGGTTCAGGAATCAGCTGCTCTCACAAGGAACCCACAGAAGGATATCAGGACAAGACAGATCTCCAACACTCAGAGTCAAGTCAGTGTAAGCAGTGCTGTACCTGGGGACGCAGTCTCATGGCAAAACCTGAAATAACTCACCCCAGACCATTCTAGGGCTCTGTTTTCTCATTGAAACCATAAATTTGTGGATGTGAATGATTTTCTCAATTTCTCTTCCAGCTTCTTATTTCTGTCACCTCAAAATACGTTGCTTAATATTTGGGACCTTTCCAGATAGCTGTTATGCATTTTTAATTCAGTCCTTTGTGGTCAAAGACAGATTCTGTCATTAATTTTGCTGTATGGCCCAAACGTGCTCTGTCTCCATGAATGGTCCATGTGGATTTGAACAGAACATGGATTTTCTGGCATGGGGTGGAGTGTTGAAGGGACGACTCTTTGGTCAAGTTGGGTGGTAGTGTTCAAGTCTTTCAATTCCTGACTTTTCCTGGTGTCCTGGATTAGTGAGAGAGGAGTATTGAAATCTCAATTTTAAATTGTCAATTTTTGTATTTCTCTTTTGGTTCTAAAATTTTCATTTTATCTAAACCCATAGTTATTAATTAGGTGAATACACATTAGGATGATTATGTCTTCTAGCTGAATTGGCCCTTGATTTGTGTAGGAAACATTCCTTCTCTTGAAGTCTATTTCGTAAAATTATGCACATTTCATCATTCTTGTGGTACGAGTTGAATGGTCTATTTTAGTCCATTTCTTTACTTGTCACCTACTGTGTTCATCTTTTTAAAGAGCGTTTGTTTTTTTTTTTTGATAGTGGGGTCTTGTGTCTTCATTCCATTCAACAGTCTGATTTTTGAGGATCAGTTAGGCAAAATACATTGAAACTGTGAGTCAATCTCTCATATTGATGTTATTTTGTTGGTCACATTTGTTCTGTTTTCCTTCTTTTTTATCTTTCTTTCTTTACCTTTATTTTTAATGTATATTTATTTTGAGAGAGAGTGTGTGAGCTGGGCAGGGGTAGAAAGAGGAAGAATCTCAAGTAGGTTCTGTGCTGTCCCTGTGTGAGGCTCAATCTCACAAACCATGAAATCATGACCTGTGCCTAAAGTAAGAGTCTGACCCTTAACTGACTAAGCCACCCAGGCACCCCTCTGTTTATTGTGATTCATGAGTGTTATTTTGGCATTTCCTCTGCAATATCTAGCAATACTTTACTGGCTATTCTTCTTTTTTAAGTGGAGTGCAAGTATGTCTTAGTGGTTGCTTGGGGCTTTTAAACTTGAGTCTAATAAATATGTCACTCTCTGCCATCAAATAATATTTCCTCAAATATGTAATTTACTTAACTACATGAACAATATACACACTCAAAACATTGAGTTCCATTTTTCCCTTTCTGACATATGTGCCAGTCCTGTTCTATATTTTACTTGATACTTGCTGTAGACCCAACAGTTTAATGCTTTTATGTTTCCTTACACACTCCAGTATCTTGTGGAAGAAAATTTTAAATGCGGTGAGGAAAGACTCATATTTTTCAATTTACTGATCTATTCTCTTCACTTCTTTCTAGATTACAGTGCCCATCTGCTACCATTGTTCGCTTGAAGAGCTCCTGTTTATGTTGTCTCTCTATATATTTTCACTTGTCATTTGGGGAGTTTTTGCTGTGGAATTATTTTTCTTTTACATATGTATCCCATTTTCCTGCTTTTTGGGATATTGAGTTTTGTTTTGTTTTGTTTTGTTTTGTTTTTAAATTGGAGGCTTGACATGACACTTTGAATGTTTTGGGAGTCTGGATTATTTTATACACTCTGATCAGTGCTGAATGCGGTTTTGACAAGCATTTAATGATTCTGACTCAGCTGCATCTTTCCTGATTTACCTCTTTTTTATTGTTGGAAGATGTACAATACATAATATTTACCATTTTTAGGCTTCTTTTCAAGCTCTGATGGATGAGTTGAGAGTAGGATTTGCTCTAGTGCCATGTTGTTAGATATACCACTGATATGTGACCTTTGGTGGAGTTTCATGGCCCATGAATTGATTCATGTTGGTGTGTTCTAGTGAATGGTGAGTCTAAGGTAGACATTTGGCTTTGTACCAGTTGAGACTTTCAACCTCACCATGACCGTACTATAAATACATCCCAAATGTTAATTTCTCAACTTGAAGAAAGTTAACATGTTTTCCTTTAAAACATGTTGTCCAGTCAATGATGTCTGGAAGGCCAATGAGAAAGCCACCTGTAATTGGCCAGCTGAAGCTTCCTGGTGATTGGCGACCTGAACAAGGCCAATCTGAAAGAGCATTGATGATTGGTCTGAAATTGTACTGACCTCACAAGAAAGCATAGTGATGAATTAGAACGTTTAGAAAAGCCAGGCAAAAGCTCAGGTCACACTGAAGAAAGAGATGGCAATACCACCACAGCTCTTTCTGCTCTTCATCAGATTCTCTACCCTGTTCCTGCCCCTATGTTAAACAACAGTGGTGAGTGTGGACATCCTTGTCGTGTTCATGGTCTCAGGGGGAAGCTTTAAGTTTTTCCTCATTGAGGAAATGGGGAATAGCTGTGAGCTGTTCATAAATGGCTTTTATGATGGTTAAGTAAGTTCCTTCTATCCTGACTTTCTCAAGGGTTTTGATTAAGAAATGATGCTGTATTTTGTCAAATGCTTTTTCTGCATCAATTGACGGGATCATATGATTATTATCTTTTCTTTTATTAATGTGATGTATCACACTGATGGATTTGTGAATACTGAACCAGCCCTGTAACCCAGGAATGAATCCCACTTGATCATGGTGAATAATTCTTTTTATATGATGTTGAATTTGATTTGCTAGTATCTTGTTGTTAACTTTTGCATCCATATTCATCAGGGATATTGGCCTGTAGTTTTCAAAAAAAATTTTTTTTAACTAGATGTCTGTCTGGTTTGGGAATCAAAGTGAAGGTGGCTTAATAGCATGAGTCTGAAAGTTTTCCTCCATTTCTATTTTTTAGAATATCTTGAGAAGAATAGGTATTAACTCTGTTTTAAATGTCTGGTAGAATTCCCCCGGGAAGCCATCTGGTCCAGGACTCAAATTTTGGGGAGATTTTTAATAACGGATTCAATTTCTTCACTAGTTTTGGGTCTTTTCAGATTTTCTATTTCTTCCCATTTGAGTTTGGTAGTGTGTGCATGTCTAGGAAATTGTCCATTCTATATATGTCAGTTTGCTTGAATATAATTTTTCATAGTATTCTCCGATAATTACTTGTATTTCTGAGGAATTGGTTGCAACAGATCCATTTTCATTCGTGATTTTATGAATTTGGGGTCCTCTCTCTTATCCTTTTTAGAAGCCTGCTAGAGATTAATCAATTTTGTTTATTTAAAAAAAAAAACACAACTCTTGGTTTCATTGATGTGTTCTACTGTTTGTTTTGTTTTTGGATTCTATATTGTTTATTTCTGGCCTGACCTTTATTGTTTCTCTTCTTCTGCTAGGTTCGGGGTGTCATCATTGTTCTACTTCTATTTCCTTTAGGTGTGCTGTTAGATTTTATATTTGGGATTTTTCTTGTTTCTTGAGATAGGCTTAGATTGCAATGTATTTTCCTCTTAGGACTGCCTTTGCTGAATCCAAAAGGATTTGGATTGTTGTATTTTCATTTTCATTTGTTTCCATATATTTTAAAATTTCTTCTCTAATTGCCTGGTTGAACTAACCCATTCGTTCTTTAGTAGAGTGTTCTTTAAGTTCTATGTTTTTGGATGTTCTCCAGAGTTTTTCCTGTGATTGATTTCATGTTTCATAGCATTTTGATATGAAAGTGTGCATGGTATGATCTAAATTCTTTTATATTTATTGAGGGCTTTTTTGTGACCCAGTATGTGATCTATCTTAGAGAATGTACCACATGCACTTGAGAAGAAAGTGAATTTTTCAGTTTTGGGATGAAGAGTTCTAAATTTGTCGGTCAAGTCCATCTATTCCAAAGTGTAATTTAGGGCCATTGTTTCTTTAATGATTCACTGTCTAGCTGATCTATCTATCATTGTAAGTGGAGTATTAAAGTCTCCTGCAGTTAGCACAATCATATCAATAAGAATGCTTTTTTTGTGATTAATTATTTTATTTATTTGTGTGCTTCCTAATTCCATGCATAGACATTTATAAATGTTAGCTCTTCCTGATGGATAGACCCTGTAATTATTATATAATGCCCTTCTTCATCTCTTTTTACCATGTTTACTTTAAAGTCTAGATTGTCTGATTTAGGTATGATACTCTAGCTTTCTTTTGACTTTCAGTACCATGATAGATAGTTCTCCATCCCCTCACATTCAATCTAAAGGTGTCCTCAGGTCTAAAATGAGTCGCTTGTACACAGCGACGGGATAGATGGATTTTTGAAATCCATTTCTGATACCTTATGTCTTTTGATTGTAGCATTCAACCATTTACATTAAGTGTTATTATTGAAAAATATGGGTTTAGAGTCATTGTGTTCTCTATGCGATTCATGCTTGTACTGATGTCTCTAGTACCTTGTGTTCCTTGCAACATTTTTCTCAAAGAGTGACCTTTTGGATCTCTTGTAAGGCTGGTTTAGTGGTGGTGAAATCCTTTAGGTTTTTAATTTGTTTTTGTTTTGTTGGGAAAACATTTATCTCTCCTTCTAATCTGAATGACAGGCTTGCTGGATAAAGGATCCTTGCCTGTATATTTTTCCTGTTCATCACATTGAAGATTTCCTGCCATTCTTTTCCAGCCTGCCAAGTTTCAGTAGATAGGTCTGCTATTACCCTTATGTGTCTACCTTTGTATGTTAAGGACCATTTCTCCTTAGCTGCTTTCAGAATTCTCTCTTTATCCTTGTATTTTGCCAGTTTCACTATGATATATGTGCAGAAGATCAATTCAAGTTACATCTGAGGTGAGTTCTCTGTGCCTCTTGGATTTCAATGTCTGTTTCCTTCCCCAGGTTGAGGAAGTTCTCAGATATGTTTTATTCAAGTACCTTTTCAGCCTTTCTCTTCTTCTTCTGGAATTCATATCATGTGGATATTGTTCCATTTGATTGCATAACTCAGTTCCTGAATTCTCGTTTCATGCTCCTGGACCAATTTATCTCTCTTTTTCTCATCTTCCTCTTTTTATTTTATCTTCTAATTCACCTAATCTCCTTCTGCCTTTTCAGTCCATGCCATTCCCTGCTCCTTTTTAATTTGCACCTCATTCATAGCATTTTTAAATTCATCATGACTATTTTAAAAAAAACTTGGGGCACCTGGGTGGCTCAGTCAGTTGAGCATCTGACTTCACTCAGGTCATGATCTCATGGTTCGTGGGTTTGAGCCCCATGTCGGGCTCTGTGCTGATAGCTAGCTCAGAGCCTGGAAACTATCTTCGGATTCTGTGTCTCCCTCTGTCTGACCCTCCCCTATTCATGCTGTCTCTATCTCTCTCTCAAAAATAAATAAAACATTTTTAAAATTAAAAAAAATCATTGATTTCTGTACCAATGTAGTTTCTGCTGTCTCTGAAGTCTTTTTCAAGCCCAGCAACTACTTTTATGATGGTTATTCTAAATTATTCTTCAGTTTTGTTGTCTGTATTTGTTTTGATCAACTCTTTAGCTGACACTTCTTCCTGGAATTTATTTTGAGAAGTTTTCTGTTTCATCATTTTGGCTGATTTTTGTCTCTTGTAAGTTTTAAATGCTTTTAATGTGCTCTGCACTTGCTAGTACTTTTATATTAATGGAGGCTCATACAATGTCCACGGCCTGGCCAATCATGAAGTCTTTTGTGGAGAGTGTTACTTGCTCTCTGTTGTGACTTCTGTTATCTTATTTCCTTTCTCTTAGTGATGGTTTAGACTCTCCATCATGTGTGCTTTGGTTTTTTGCTTGAAGTAGCTCTGAAGAGGAAAACAGAGAATCAAACAGGGATCAAAAACACACAAGTGCCCCCCCCCAAAAAAAAAGAACATACAAGCAAATAGACAAAAAACAAAAACAAAAGACAGTCTAAAAGCATAAAACCAGAAACACCAGCTACAAGAAAAGAGCAGAGTGGAAGTAGTATTGATAGAAGAGCATATACAAAAAGAGAAATGAGAGAGGCTGGGAGAAAAAGAAAATGTACATTGACGAGGAAGAGAGATTAAAAGGCTTAATCCAGAGAGAAATAAAGGAGAATAAGGACAGAGATGACGAAAAAGAAATGAAGATAATGTTACCCAGAAAATCTACATGGCCTGATTATTCCAGAGAAAAAGGGAAGTAAAAAAGGAGGTATAGAGCATGCATCTAGAGAATGGATTAAATGTGTCTTTTTACAACATGATAGTCTACATAGAAATCATGACAGACTTCACCAGAAGGCTACTAGAACTGATCCATGAATTCAGCAATGTTGGAGGGTACAAAATCAATGTACAGATATCGGTTGCATTTTTATACACCGATAATGAAGCAACAAAAAGAGAAATCGAGAAACTGATCCAATTCACAATTGCACAAAAAAACATAAAATACCTAAGAATAAATTTAACCAAAGGTATAGGAGATTTGTATGATAAAAACTATAGAAAACTTATGGAGGAAATTGAAGAAGACACAAAGAAATGGAAAAACATTCCATGCTCAGGGATTGGAAGAATGAATATAGTTAAAATGTCATTACTACCCAAAGCCATCTACACATTCAATGCAATCCCAAACAAAATTGCACGAGCATTCTTCTCAAAACTAGAACTAATTATTCTAAAATTTGTATTGAACCACAAAAGAACCGAATAGCCAAAGCAATATTGAAGAAGAAAACCAAAACAGAAGGCACCACCATCCTAGACTTTAGCCTCTACTATAATGCTGTAATCGTCAAGACAATATGGTATTGGTACAAAAACATACACAGAGACCATTGGAATAGAATAGAGAGCTAGAAATTGAACCCACAAATGTATAGCCAATTAATCTTTGACAAAGCAGGAAGGAGTCTCCAATGGAAAAAAGACAGCCTCTTTAACAGATGGTGCTGGATAAACTGGGCAGCAACATGCAGAATAATGAAACTGGATCACTTTCTCACACAACATACAAATATAAACTGAAAATGGAAAGAGGACATGAATGTGAGACAGGAAACTATCAAAACCCTAGAGGAGAATGCAGGAAACAAATTCCTTGACCTCAACCACAGTAATTTCTTATTTGACACATCCCCAAAGTCAAGGGAATCAAGAGCAAAAATGAAATACTGGAACTTCATCAAGATAAAAACCTTCTGCACAGCAAGGGAAACAATCAATAAAACTAACAGGCAATGACAGAATGGGAAAAGTTAGTTGCAAATGATATATCAGATAAAGGGCTAGTGTCTAAAATATATAAGGAACTCACCAAACTCCACCCCCAAGAAACAAATAATCCAGTGAATAAATGGGCAGAAGACATGACCAAACACTTCTCCAAAGAGGACATCCAGATGGCCAACAGACACATTAAACAATGCTCAGCATCCCTCCTTGTCAGGGAAATACAAATCAATACACTGCGATACCACTTCATGCCGGTCAGAATGGCTAAAATGAGCAAATTGGAGGACTCCAGATGCTGGCGAGGATGTGGAGGAATGGGCTCCCTCCTACACTGTTGGTGGGAGTGGAAACTGGTGCAGCTCCTCTGGAAGACAGTGTGAAGGTTCCTCAAATAATTAACAATAGAACTCTCCTATGACCCAGCAATAGCCCTGCTAGGAATTTACCCAAGGGATAAAGGAGTCCTGATGCATGGGGGCACATGTACCCCAATGTTCATAGCAGCACTCTCAACAATAGTCAAAACATGGAAAAAGCCTAAGTGTCCATCAACTGATGAATGTTCAATAAGATGTGGTATATTTATACAATGGAATAGTACATGGCAATGAGGAAAAATGAAATCTGGCCATTTGTAGCAACATGGATGGAAATTAAGGGTATTATGCTGAGCGAAATAAGTCAGGCAGAGAAGGACAGAGACCATATGTTTGCACATGTAGGTGAATTAGGAGGAACTTAACAGAAGACCATGGGGGAGAAGTCGCGGAAAAATAGTTGAGTAGAGGGAGGGAGACAAAGGCAAATTATGAGAGATTCTTGAATGCTGAGAACAAACTGAGGGCTTATGGGGGTGGGAGAGAGGGGAAGGGTGTTGATGGGCATGGGGGAGGGCACTTGTGGGGATGAGCACTGGGTGTTATATGGAACCCAACTTGACAATAAACTATTTTAAAAAATAAATAAATGTGTCTGTTTAAGGAAACCAATAACCATAATAACCAGCATGGAGAAGGGAAGAGATAATGAGAAAAGGGAGATTATATTGAAATAACAGAATTAACCTAGAGTTAATACAGGCAATGTCGCAGTGCTTGTTCCACAGAGTCTATCCAACTCCAGTTGATAAGAGACTCCCCAGGGCAGGAGGGCATGGTTTGGTGTAGGAGGGTCCTGCCTCCACTGAAGGCCCTGCGGATGATCCCTGAGGCCCTGCCTTGGTGGTTTTTGGGAGAAATATGGAGACCCCAGTCCCTTCTTCATGGACCAGTTTTCCCAAATCACTCCTTTGGATTAGTCCTTATTGTCTCACTCCAAAAGCCCTGCAGTTCGAGATGGGATGATAGGATCCCTCTCTGTCCCAGTATGAGGTTTTTTTATTATTCCTGTCCAGGTACAGTCCTACATTTCCCCAGCTGCTCTTTCTCTTCTCATTGTCTCTCTGCAGAAGGGGATCCCTCCCCTCTGCACTTCCATGGCCAGGTCCATTTTATCTCCCCCAGTTCGCAATCATGCACCTATGAGGCCATCTGGTTTTCCTGTTTTCTTCTTAGTAGACACTCTTTTCTTTCCTCATAGACTCTTAGGGTTCAGAGTCCTTTGGCTTCAGTCCTTCTTTGTTTGAGACATGTGGGAAACACGGATCCCCTTACTTCTCTGCCATGTTGGCCCCCTCCCTATCCAGGGATTATTTTTTTTTCAATTTGAACTAACATTTCAATTTTATATTTTGTGTGTATATACATATTATTGACCTTTATCCTGGTAATTTGCTGAACTGACTTCTTAGTTTATTTGAAGATTGCTTTGGGATTTTTGTTTTCAAATTTTTAATGAATTTTTACTTATTTAACATATAGTGTAATATTGATTAAGGGAGTAGAATTTAATGATTTAACACTCACATATGACACCCAGTGTCACTCACATCACAAGTGTCATCCTTAAAACCCATGACCCATTTAGTCGCCCACCCACTACTTACCTCCAGTTCTCTATGATTGAGTCTAGTATGGCTTCCTTGCCTCTCTTTTTCTCTCCTTCCCATATCCTCATTTGTTTTTCTTCTTAAATTCCACATATAAGTGAAATCATATATTTGTCTTTCTCTGATTTATTTCACTTAGCATAATATACTGTAGCTCCATCTACATCATTACAAATGGAAAGATTTCATTCTTTTTGATCACCAAGTAATATTCCATTATGTATGAAATATATCCTATATCTTCTTTATCCATTCATTACTCGATGGACATTTGGGGTCTTTCCATTATTTGGCTACTGTTGATAATGCTTCCATAAACACTGGGGTACATGTACCCCTTTGAATCTATATTCTTGTACACTTCGGACAAATACCTAGTAGTGGATAAGATATTTCTGAATCATAGGATACATCTAGTTTTCAATTTTGAGGAATTTCCATACTGTTTACTAGAGTGGCTGCACCAGTTTGCATTCCCACAAGCAGCCCAAAAGGGTTCCTGTTCTCTGAATTCTTGACAACCTCTGCTGTTTCCTGTGTGGTTACTTTTAGCCACTGTCACAGTTGTGAGGTGATATCTCATTGTGGTTTTGATTTGTATTATGATTTCTAGTTTCATACTGTTGTGGTCAGAAAATATAGATGGTATGACAGCAATTATCTTAAATTTATTGAAACTTGTTTTCCTGCCTAATGTGATCTTTTCTGGAGAATCTTTTATGTCCACATGAAAAGGACATATATTCTATTGTTTTTGGATGGAACATTCTGTATGTATCTGTAATGTCCATCGGGGCTAACAAGTCATTCAAAGACACTGTTTCCTTATTGATTTTCTGTCTGGATAATTTATCCATTGGTGTAAGGGTGTTTTAAAGTTCCCTATTTTATTGTGTTACCATCAATTTCTCACATTACGAATGTTAATATTTTCTTTATGTAATTACATGTTCCAATATTGGGACCATAAATATTTAAAATTGTTATATCCTCTTGTTGAATTAGTTGATTTATTATTATGTAATGACACTTTTTCTTTTATTACAGTATTCTTTTAAAGTCTATTTTTCTGATATAAATATTACAACTCCAGACATTTTGTTTGTTTGTTTGCTTCTATTTACACAATAAAAGTTCTTCCACATATTCACTTTCAGTCTGTATGTGTCTTTAGGTATGAAGCTAGTCTTGTAGGAAGCATTTAGATGCGTTGTGCTCTTTATCCATTTTACTGTCCTATGTTTTTTGATTACAGAATTTAGGCCATTAACCTTTAAAATAATTATTAAGTACATATTTATTGCTATTTTTAAAAATTATTTTCTGTTTTGTAGTTTTCTTTGTTTCTTTTTTCTTGTCTTACTCTGTTTTTTTGTGATTTATGTGTTTTTATAGTGTTATTTTGGCTTTTATAATCTTTATTTTACATGTATCTATTATAGGTTTTATATTTGAGGTTATCAGGATGTTTATATATAACATGCTTAAGTCGCTTTAAGAAGCCTATATTAAGTTGGCAGACATTTAAGTTCAAACACATTACTTAAAAGCTTCCTTTTTATAATGCTTTCCTCTACATCTTATGTATATATGCTGTCATACATCTATGCAGTTACATCTATTTGTAACCTACTCCTTTCCATTTGAATAAATCTGTTTAACATTTCTTGTAAGTCTGGTTTAGTGATGATAAGTTCTTTTAACTTTTGTTTGTCTGGAAAAATCTTTATCTTTTCTTGAATTCTGAATGTAATCTTGCAGTATAAAGTATTGGTTGTAGTTTGTGTTCGCTTGTTTTCCTTTCACTACCAACTATATTATGATACTGCCTTTGGGTCTGCAAAGTTTCTGCTGAAAAATCAGCATACCACCTCCTTGGGTGGATTTTCTTTTCTGGGGGTCTCTGAGTTCCTTGGATCTGGATATATGTTTATTCTTCCGCATAGGAAAGTTATAAGCTATTATTTCTGTAAATAAAGTTTCTGCCCCATTTTCTCTCTCTTCTTATCCTGGGATCCATTTAATAAAAAATGATATTGTGTTTTTTGGAGTCACTGAGTTTCTCAAATCTATTTTCATATGCATATTTTTTCTCTCGTTTATTTAGCTTGATTACTCTCCAATACACTGACATTTATTTCATTGATTCAGTCCTTTGTTACTTTCAGCCTCTGACTTATTCTATCAGATACATTCTTAATTTCACTTATGGTGTTCCTCATCTCTGATTAGTTCTCTGTTTTTAGATCTGTGTTAAGGACCTCGCTGATATCCTCCAATCTTTCCTCAGGTCATTGAATATCTTTATGATCTTTATTTAAAGTTTTTTTAACAGTTACTTATTTTTTTTTGAGAGACAGAAAGAGACAGAGCATGAGTGGGAGAGGGCCAGAGAGATACGAAGACACAGAATATGAAGCAAGCTGCAAGCTCTGAGCTGTAAGCACAGAGCCTGAAGTGGGGTTCAAACTCACAAACCATGAGATCATGACCTGAGCTGAAGGCAGACACTCAACCAAATGAGCGACCCAGGCACCCCCTTTATGATCTTTATTTTAAATTTTCTATCAAGGAGGAGCTAAGTTTATGGAGTAGTAGGAGGACCCTAGGCTTGCCTCATCCCTTAAAGACTCCTAGATAAATATCAAATTATTCTGAATACAAAAGAAATTTATCTGAAGAGTGACAGAACAAATTGCAAAAATAGAGGGAGAGAATAGGGTACATTTAGGAAGGTAGGATGTCCGTAGATGTATTTGGGAAAGAAAACAAGTGTTGCAGAGGAGAAGGAACCCTGGTCATGGAGAAAGGTGAGAAAGAGGAACACACGGGGGATCCCACAAAGAGAATGCTACCCCACAGCTATTGATGTAGAAATGGAAAGTGGCTGAATTTTGTGAGTATTTGCAACGAGCTGGGCTCAAGGACTAGAGGTTTTGAGGTTCCTAGCATGGCTGCTGTAGAGCACAGAGAACTCTATAGTGCCCCCTTTAAATGCAGGCAAGTAATCCAGGGGCAGATATTGCCATCTCAGGATTGTCTAAAATGCACTGGGTTAAACTGTTCCGTTTTGTGGGAATGGAGCAAAGAGAGGTGACTTTGATTCTCCAGGGGTAAAACAGCTGGTTGTTGACATTTCCCACCCCTCCCCTTAATCTTCAATAGACAGACACCTGCTGAGGACAGCTAACTCAGTCACTGGCTGTTTAGTGTGCATTGTTCTAAATTCCATGCTCCTGGACTCTGGTATGACTGCATTTCTGGGTCAAACCTGCAACAAATTCAGTGTGGCAAAGACCTCCCCCAGAAGACCAATACAGCTCCCCACACAAGCTGGTCCCTAAATTTGGAGTTTTAACTGAGCTGGCCTTGGTGAGATACAGCCCAATGTGCACTGCATTGCTTCAGACAAGGAAGCAACTAAGAAACAGACAGTGTGAAAATGGCAATCTGAAAAACACCTAGAAAGCAAAAGGGGAAATATTTACTCTTCTAGGAGGACTTCCTTGGCAACAGCAAGCATGAACTCTCCACTCCAGTGGCAAATGAATTGGCTGGCATCATTTATTTCTCCTGCCCTTCAGCATTAACTAACTTCAGTAAACAGTGAAGTGCCAACATTAGCTGCCTAATCAGCTTACACCAAGATCCACCTCCCTGCACTATGCTGGTACTAGTTTTCTCAGGGAGGCATCACATCTACTGACCATAGAGTTCTACAAATCTGCAGTTCTAGTGGAAATAGCATCCACTGTCATTTGACAAACAGTCCAGAGCACACATCACTAAAACTTGCCATACTCTGGCCAAAGTCCAAGCACTCCCCACCGTAGGCAAAGAGAAATTCTTCAGATGACTGACCTGAGGATAGAGCAGCTATAACACAGCAGCAGAGTGCCTGAAGCATACTGTAGACATACTTCCTGAGGAGCCAGTCCCTGGACATTATATGACCTTGTCTTCATAAGGCCACAAATCTCAGGAGCAGGAAGCATAATAGGCTCTCCTAACATAGAGAAGAAGACAGTAACCTAAAAAAAAAAAAAAAAAGCCAAGATAGAAGAATTCATCCCAAAGAAAGTACAATAAAAATGTTCTATCTAGGGATCTAATCAAAAAAGATATAAGTAATATGCCTGATCCAGAATCTAAAGCAGCAATCATAAGGATATTAGCTGTGCTTGAAAAAACATTGAAGATATCCAATCAGGCCATATTGAAGAATGTAATAATGGAGATTTTAAGCTGACTTCATGTAATGACCATGGGAAGAAAGAAGAAGAAAAACAGATTAGTGATATGGAAGATAATGAAGCTGAACAAGAAAGGGAAAGACAAATCTGGGTCACAAAACAGTGAGGAAATTCAGATATATCCAATATAACATTTGTATCATAGAAGAGGAAGAGACAGAAAAGGGGGCAGAAAGCTTATTTGAGGAATTTATATTTGAATAATTCCCTAATCTGGGTAAGGAAACAGGCATTTTGATCCAGGAGGCACAGAGACACCTGGGTGGCTCAATTCCTTAAGCATCCAACTCTTGATTTCAGCTCAATTCATGATTTCTCTGGTTTATGAGTTTAAGCTCTGCATCAGGTTCTGGGCTGACAGTGTGGAGCCTGCTAGGGATTCCCCCAACCCCACCCCACTCCTTTCCTACTCATGTGCTCTCTGTCTCAAAATAAACAGTAAAAAATGTCATTAAGCATAGGTTTGTCAGAATAGATAAAAATAAAAATGCCTATATGTATACTTCCTATAAGAAACTCATTTTAGAACTAAAGTCGCTGGCAGATTGAACATAGGGGAGGGAGAAATATCTACACTGCAAATGGATGTCAAACAAAAGCCAGAGTAGTAATCTTTGTATCACACAAACTAGAACTTAAACCCAATACTGTAACAAGAGATGAAGAAGGGAAATGTATCATAATGAAGGTGACTATACAATAAGAAGATTGAACAACTGTAAATATTTAGGCACCCAACGTGAGAGCACCTAAAAGAGAAAAAACAATTAATAGTGAACACAAAGAAAGTAACTGGTAATAAATCCAATAATAGTAGGGGACTTAACACACCACTTGCAGCAATGGACAGATCATCTAAGCAGAAAATCAAGCAGTACATAATAGCTTTGAATAACACACTGGACCAGATGGCCTTAGCAGATATATTCAGAACATTTCATCTTAAAGCAATAGAATACACATTCTTTTCAAGTGCATAGTGACATTCTCTAGATCTGATCACATAGTAGGTCACAATTCTGGCCTCAAAAAGTACAAAAATATTGAAATAATTCCATGAATATTTTCAGACCACAGCACTATAAAACTTCAAGTCAACCTCAAGAAAAAAAGAAATTGGAAAGACAGTAAATAAATACATTGAATTTAAAAACTATCCTACAAAAGAATGAGTGGTTCAGCCAGTAAATTGAAGAAAAAGGAAATTTTAAAAAAAAGGAAAGAAATGAAAAGGAAAACACGATGGTCCAAAACCTTTAGGATGCAGCAAAAGCAGTCATAAGAAGGAAGTATATAACAACAACAATACAGGCCTACCTCAAGAAGCAAAAAAATCTCAAAAAAGCAACCTAACACTTCACCTAAAGGAGCTAGGAAAAAAACAGCAAATAAAGCCTAAACCCATCAGAAGAAGGAAAATAATAAAGATCAGAGTAGAAATAAATGATATAGAACAAACAAAAAACCCTAGTAAAACAGATCAATTAAACTAGGAGATGGTTCTTTGAAAAAATAAGTACAATTGACAAACCCATATCCAGAATTATCAAAAAGAAAAGGATCCAAATGAATAAAATCACAAATGAAAAATGATAAATAACAATCCACACGACAGAAATAAAACAATTCTAAGAGAATATAATGAAAAATTATTTGGCAATAAGTTGGACAATCCGGAAGAAACAGATAAATTATACAAGTATATAAATTACCAAAACTGAAACAGAAAGAAATAGAAAACTTGGAAAAATCAATACGAAGGAAATTGAATCAGCAATAAAAAATTACCGAACAAGCAACAGTTCAGGGCCAGATGGCTTTGCAGAGGAATTCTACTAAATGTGAAAAGAAGATTGAATACCTACTCTTCTCAAACTATTCCAAAAAATAGAAATGGAAGGAAAACTGCCAAACTCATTCTATGAGGTCAGCATTACCTTGACTGGAGACAAATACTCCACTAAAAAAGAAAACTGCAAGCCAATATTCCTAATGCACATGGATGCAAAAATTATTAACAAAATAGCAAATTTAATCCAACAGGATACTGAAAGAATCATTCACCATGATCAAGTGAGATTTATTCCTGTGTTGCAATGGGAGTTCAATATTTGCAAATCAATCAACGTGATACACCACATTAACAAAAGAAAGTGTAAGAACCATATGATCCTCTCAATAGAGACAGGAAAAGTATTTGACAGAGTAAATCATACATTCTTAATAAAAACCCTTAAAAAAGTAAGGCTAAAAGGAGCATATCTTAACATAACAAGGGTCATATACCAAAAACCCATAGCTAATATCATCCTTAATGAGGGGAAAACAGAGCTTTTCCTCTGCCAAGTAAAAGACAGATATGTTTATTCTCATCATTGCATTTAACCTAATACTGGAAGTCCTAGACTCAGTGTCAGACAACAAAGAGAAATAAAAGGCATCAAGAATGGCAAGGAAGAAGTCAAACTTTCACTGTTTACAGATGACATGATGCTCTATATAGAAAATCTGAAAGACTCCACTAAAAAATTGCTAGAATGGATATAAAAACTCAGTAAAGTTGCAAGTTACAAAATAAATGTGCAGAAACCTGTTGCATTTCTGTGTACCAATAATGAAACAATAGAAAGAGAAATCAAACAGTCAGTCCCATTTACGATTGCACCAAAACCCATTAGACACCTAGGAATAAACCTAACCAAAGAGGCAAAAATCTGTATTCTGAAAACTTTTAAACATTTACCAATGAAATTGAAGAGGACAAATAGAAAATGAAATGACATTCTATGCTAATGGATTGGAAGAACATTGTGAAAATGTTTATACTATCCAAAGCAATCTACACATTTAATGCAATCCTTATAAAAATACCAACGTTTTTTACAGAACAAACAATCCTAAAGTTTGTAAGGAACCAAAAGCGATCCTGAAGAGTCAAAGTAAATTTGAAAAGCAAAGCAAAGCGAGGATCATCACAATTCTGGACTCCAGGCTATATTATAAAGCTATAGTTATCAAGACAGTATGTTACAGGCACAAAAACATACATATAAATAATGAAAATAATAGAAAAACTAAAAAAAGGCCCCACAACTATATGGTAAACTAATCTTCGATGAAACAGGAAAGGATATCTGATAGAAAAAAGACAATTTCTTTAACAAATGGTGTTGTGAAAACTGGATAGCAACGTGGAAATGAACGAAACCGACCACTTTCTTATATCATACACAAAAATAAGTTCAAAATAGAAATAAACATAAATGTGAGATAAGAAAGCATCAAAGTCCTAGAAGAGAACACAAGAAGTAACCTTCGACATCAACTGTAGCAACTTCTTACAAGGTACATTTTCTGAGGCTAAGGAAAGACAAGCAAAACTGTTGGAATTCTATCAAGTCAAAATACTTCTGATTAGTGAAAGAAACAGCAAAACTAAAAGGCAAACTTCAGAATTGGAGAAGGTATTTGCAAAGGACATATCTGATAAATGATTAGCATTAAAAGTATACGAAGAACTATAAAACTTATCACCCAAAAAGCAAAAAAATAGTTAAAAATGTGCAGAAGACATGCATGAGTTCACTTTTTTCCTAGGATGCCCGGGAGTGGATCTTCCGTATGCTACATTTCCCATGCCCCGCTGTGGGGTGGGGATTCAGCACTGGGCTCCCGTCTGTTCACTCTCAATTACTGAGGGAATCTCGGTTAGATGCTTTTCCTTCACTGACTAATATGCTTAAATTAGGCGGTTGCCATGTCTGATCTGATTTGGATGGCTAAGGGTCACATGAAAACATGCTCAACATCCATCATCATTAGGAAAATAAAAATAAAAACTACAGTGATATATCACCTCATACCCCTCAGAATGGTTAAAATTAATAACATAGGAAACAAGAGATGTTGGTGAGGAAGAAGAATCAGTAGATCATGACCTGAGTTGAAATCTGACACTTAAAAGACTGAGCTACCCAGGTGCACCTACATTGTATTCTTAATTGTAAGTTTTCTGATAAAAGTTTATTCCATTCCTTTTACTTTTTTCAAAATATTTTTGGAAATTGTTTTCTGGAAAAAATTAGCATCTTAAAATAAACTGAAATAAACAGGATAAATAGAAAAACCCTAAATATCTTTAAAAAATTAACTTCAAAGGAATATCATAAATGATGATATGAAATAATATTCACAATCCTGGATAAAAAACATTTTGAAGTGTTGCAAGTGGAAATTCTTTACCCATAAAAAATTCCCCCAAAGTCATAATTTTAAAAACAGACATTTCCTAGGGCGCCTGGGTGACTCAGTCGGTTAAGCGTCCAACTTCAGCTCAGGTCATGGTCTCGTGGTTTGTGGGTTCCAGCCCCGCGTCAGGCTCTATGCTGACAGCCAGCTCAGAGCCTGGAGTCTGTTTCAGTTTCTTATCTCCTTCTCTCTCTGACCCTCCCCTGCTCATGCTGTCTCTCTCTCTCAGAAATAAATAAAACATTAAAAAAAATAAAAACAGACATTTCCAGACCCCTAAAAATATGAAGCAAACTTTTGTAAAATGCAGGAGAGAATGCAAAGTACTAGACTACACCAGATAAAACCTCTTCTACCATTTTAGAAGTGGAACCTGTTCAGATATTAAAATCGCATACATGGAAACAAACTGAATCACCAGAAACATTACTCGTAGCAGTAATATTTAGTATGATAGTGAGTTAGTGTTATATACAGATATTAATAGCGTATTTAGAAGTACCCATATGTTCATTAGCATTCATATATTTAGAAGATACATTTAAGAAGACTTATTTTATAAAAGAATAGGAAACATGAACTCTTCAGAAATAAATTTAATAGAAAATATACAAAACTGAGATAATAAAATGGTAAGATACTTTTGGTAAACAATATGGTTAAAATCATATGTATTGTCTTGAAAGAAAGCCTCATTCTTATAGTGATTCTTAATTATCCCTACGTAAACTGACACACTTTATATTATTCTCAATAAAAATATAAATTATGGAACATTATAAAGATATTTCTTTGTTTAAAGTAAAAATTAATTGTCGAATATAACAAATAAATATCTTAAGGATAAGAAAAACACAGGGGATTTCACCCTATTAGCTATTAAAACAAATGTAAATCATTTGTTATTAAGTATGTGTTTTGGTACACTGACAGTTAAAAAGATGAAAAAACAAAAACCACAATTATTTATAATTGAATCAGTATATGTCGAAATAGAATATATTATGATTGTTAACTTATTTGATGCTTAATATTGAGTTAAATGAATGTTTATTTAAGAAATATTATCTAAACTGCACCTTACACCATATACCAGGTTATGACTCCAAAAGTGATTGAGTATTTTTCCATAAGTAAGTAACAAGAACTGTGGAACAAAAGTAGTGAAATTATTTAAGACATTTTGGAGGGAACTTATTTTTTTAAGTCAAAATAAGTCAAATTAAATTGAAAATAAAATTATGAAACTAAATAAAGTATATTCTAGCAGTTAAAATCAATAATTTAAAAATATGTTAATTTTTAAAATATGGGAAAATATTGCAACTCATATCACTGACCTTGGAATAATGTTTTTAAAAACAACAAACTGATATTGGATAGAAAGAATACAATAACAGAACAGAAAAAATGGATAAAATATATTAAGAAACATTTCACATATTTTAAATATAACTGACTCAAATATTAACACAAAACATGAACATTTTTAACAAAAATACTGATTAAAGTAATCAAATCATTTGTCACCTCTCAAATTGGCAACATTTATCAATTTGAAAGACCCTCTCTTACAGTGGTTATGGAGAAGGAACTTTTTTTTTTTAATTTTATTAATGTTTTTTAAAATTTATTTCTGAGAGAGTGAGAGAGACCATATGAGGAGGGGAGGGTCAGAGAGAGAGAAAGACACAGAATCTGAAACAGGCTCCAGGTCCTGAGCTGTCAGCATAGAGCCCAACGCGGGGCTCAAACCCACAAACTGTGAGATCATGACCTGAGCTGAAGTCGGATACTTAACTGACTGAGCCACCCAGTCGCCTCATAAAGAAGGAACTGTTTTTGGACGTGCAAATTATAAAGACATTGTAGGGCGAAATTAAATATCTATTAAATGTGTTTAATTTATTTCTTTTATGTCACCAGTTACACATTTGAGAATTAAAAACACACATACACACAGACATACACACACCACATTCACATATACTCATTCATATATAACAAATTTGTTAAAGTTTATCAATTGTGATCCTTTTAAAATAGTAGGATTAGAAAGAGAGTGTCCTATATTAGGGGAAAGTTTAAAATATACATTATCAGAGGAAGAGGCAAGATGGCAGAGAAGTAGTGAGCACTGTACATTTCGTTGGCCTGCATCTCTCAAACAGAGAAGACCTGAAGCCATAGGACACTGAACCGCAGGAGTCTGGGAGGAAAAGAGACAGAGTCCACTAAGAATACAGCCTTACAGGTGTGTGACTGTGAACTGGGGAAGATAAAAATGGGCCAGCACCCAGAGACACGGAGGGGAAGGGGAGGGAGCCCCCTTTTTAGAGAGACATGGAGAGATGAGGGGAAGAGAAAGAATGGCTTAAACTGCTCATAGAACTGTCCCTAGAGAGAAAAACGTCAGCCCGGGACAGAGGGGGATCCTGTTTCTACCTGTGGTACTTTCTTTGGGCTGGATGCCTTGGTCCCAGGCAGCGCCAGGAGAAACTGCTCCTCTGCTCTTCCGGCTTGATCCTCCACTGGGAAGTGGCCCAACAGACAGAATTACATTTTGGGTGATATCAATAAAGTGCACGGACTAAGACCTGGAAACAAGGCCTGGCTTGGAACATAGAACACAGCCCACCTTGGCTACGCCCAAAGCACAGAGAGAGCAGTCGCAAAAGAGTTATTTGCAATGCTTGGTTCAAGAAGGGACTGGGGAGCCGCCATTTTTCTTCCCACAACCACCAAGGCGGGGCCTCAGGGAGAGGCCCTCGGGACCACAGTGGAGGCAAGACCTGCCTACACCAAACCACGTCCATCACCGTTGGNTTCTATTCAGATATATTTTTCCTTATCTCATTCTCATCCTTCCTCTCCTCTAGACTGGGCATTCTGGTCATTGGTTTGCTTAAACAGTCACATATAATCCATTCTCTAGATGCATATTCTACACCTCCCTTGTTATCTTCCTTTCTCTCCCTCTGGAATAACAGACTATATAGTTTCTTTGGGTAACATTATCTTTGTTTATTTGTCCTCACCTCCTAACATTTCCTCTTTCTCTCTCTGAATTAAACCACTTAGTCTCTCTGCCTGGTCATTGTCCAATTTTGTTTTCTCCTTACCCCTGTCATTTCTCTCTTTGTATGTGCTCATGCATCAGCACTGCATACACCCTGCTCTTTATTTGTAGCTGGGAATTCTGGTTTTATGCTTTTAGACTGTGCTTTGTCATTTGGGTTTTTATCTTTCTTCTTTTTTTTTTTCTTTTTCCGTATCGGTTTGGGTGTTTTTTGAATTTGTCTGTGTTTGCGTGCCTTGGTTCCCTGTGTGTTTGTCTGTTTTCCTTTTCAGGACTACCTCAAGAAACAAGCCAAAGTACACATTGTGGAGAGTCCCAAATACTACTACGAGTAGGGAAATAAAATAATCAAAGCCTCAACAAGAGAGACCAAGGGACACCATTAAAAGAACACTTCCTGAACAGACAGAACCTGGACTGTCAATTATCTCTTTCATATAGCAGTATTCACAGGTACAGAGCACATAACAAGCTTATAAAACTGACAAGAAACAGAAAGCTACCCAAAATGACAAAACGAAAGAACTCTCCTCTAAAGAAATTCCAGGAAGAAGTGATAGATAAAGAACTGCTCAAAACAGATATGAGCAATCTAACTGAACAGGAATTTAGAACAATAGTCATAAAATTAATTGGTGGGCTTGAAAAAGGCATGGAAGACATCAGAGAAATTATTGCTACAAAGACTATGGAGCTTAAAAATAGTTGTGATGAATAAAAAATGCTATAAATTAGGTGCATAATAAAAAGGAGGTGTCCAATGCATGGATTGAAGAGGGAGAGAGGAGAAAAGATTAATTAGCAGACACAATTATAGAAAAAGAGGAAGCCAAGAAAAAGTGAGATTAAATTGATCTCTGATCACAAAAGGAAAATTCGAGATCTGAGTGATACAATCAAATGGAACAATATCCATATCATAGGAATTCCAGAAGAGGAAGAGAGAAAAAGCACTAAAGGTGTACTTGAACAAATTATATCTGAGAACATCCCCAACCTGGGGAAGGAAAAAGACACTGAAATCCAAAAGACACAGAGAATTCCCCTCAGACATAACATGAATAGATCTTCTGCATGACATATAATAGTGAAACTGGCAAAATATAAGGATAAAGAGAGAATTCTGAAAGGAGCTAGGCATAAAAGGGCCCTTACATACAAAGGGAGACCATTCAGAGTAGTTACAGACTTATCTACTGAAACTTGGCAGTCCAGAAAGCAATGGCAGGAAATTGTCAATAGTTGAACAGAAAAAAATATGCATCCAAGAATCTTCTATCCAGCAAGCCTGTCATTCAGAATAAGAGGAGAGATAAAAGTTTTTCCAAATAAACAAAAATTGGAAAGAATTCATCACTAAACCAAACCTACAAGAAATCTTGAGGGTGACTCTATGAGGGAAATGTTGCAAGGAACACAAGGTACCAGAGACACCACTACAAGCAGGAATCCTACAAAGAACACAACTACTCTAAACCCATATGTTTCAATAATAACACTGAATGTAAATGGAATAAATGCTCCAATCTAAAGAGATAGGGTAGCAGAATGGATAAAAAAACAAAATCCACCAGTTCTGTCTACAAGAGACACATTTTCGACCTGAGGACACCCTCAGATGGAAAGTAATGAGATGGAGAAATATCTATCATGCTACTGGAAGTCAAAAGAAAGTCGTAATAGCCATACTTATATCAGAAAAACTGGACTTTAAAGTAAAGGCAGTAACAAGGGATGAAGAAGGGCATTATATAATAATTACAGGGTCCATCCATCAGGAAGAGATAAGAAGTATAAATCCTATGCACAAAATTTGGAAGGACCCAAATACATAATACAATTAATCACAAACAGGAACAATCTTATAAGAATGTAATAATAGTAGGGGACTTCAATACTCCACTTACAGCAATGGATAGATGAAACAGACAGAAAATCACTAAAGAAACAATGGACTTGAATACCACATTGGACCAGCTGGATTTGAAAGATATTTTTAGAATACTACGTCCTGGGGCTATGGAATTCAATTTCTTCTCAAATGCACATGATACATTCTCCAAGATAGATCACATACTGGGACATAAAGCAGCCCTCAATAAATATAAAAGAATTGCGATCATAGCATGCACATTTTCAGATCACAATGCTATGAAACTTGAAATCAATCACAGGAAGAAATCTGGAAAACCTCCAAAAACATGGAGGTTAAAGAACACCCTACTAAAGAACGAATGGACCAATAAGGCAATTAGAAAAGAAATTAAAAAAATATATGGAAACAAATGAAAATGAAAATACAACAACCCCAACTCTTTGGGTGTGGCAAAGGCAGTTCAAACAGGAAAGTACATAGCACTCAAGGCCTATTTCAAGAAATTAGAAAAAGCGCAAGTGCAAAATCTAACATCGCACCTGAAGGAACTAGAAGGAGAGCAACAAGAGCACCCCAAACCCAGTAGGAGGAGAGAAATAATAAAAAGCAGGGCAGAAATAAACAATATAGAATAAAACAAAACAAAACAAAACAAAACCAGTTGAACAGATCAACGAAACCAAGAGTTGGTTTTTTGAAAAATTAAACAAAATTGACAAACCTCTAGCCAGGCTTCTCAAAAAGAAAAGAGAGAGCACCCAAATAGACAAAATCATGAATGAAAATAGACTTATTACAACCAATCCCTCAGAAATACAAGCAACTATCAGAAAACACTACGAAAAACTATCTGCCAACAAACTGGAGAAATTAGAAGAAAAGGACAAATTCGTAAACACACACTACCAAAATTCACACAGGAAGAGATAGAAAATTTGAACAGACCCATAACTAGTGAAGAAATTGAATCAATTATCTAAAATCTCGCAACAAAAAGAGCCCTGGGCCAGATGGCTTTCCTGGGGAATTCTACCAGACATTTAAATCAGAGTTAATACCCATTCTTCTCAAGCTATTCCAAAAAATAGAAATTGAAGGAAAACTTCAGGTCTCATTTTATGAAGCCAGCATCACTTTGATTTCCAATCCAGATGGAGACACAACAAAAAAAGAGAAGTATAGGCCAATATCTTTGACGAATACAGTTGCAAAAATCCTCAATATGATACTTGCAAATCGAATTCCACAGCAGATAAAAATAATGATCCACCAAGAACAAATGGGATTCATTCCTGGGTTACAGGGCCGGTTCAACATTTGCAAATCAATCAATGTGATACATTACATTAACAAAAGAAAAGGTAAGATCCATATGATCCTGTTGATAGATGCAGAAAAAGCATTCGACAAAATACAACATCCTTTCTTAATAAAGAACCTCGAGAAAGTCGGGATAGAAGGAACTTACTTAAACATCATAAAAGCCATTTATGAGAAGCCCACAGATAATATTATCCTCAATGTGGAAAACCTGAGAGCTTTCCTCCTGAAGTCAGAAACACAACATGGATGTCCACTCTCACCACTGTTGTTTCACATAGTGCTGGAAGTCCTAGCATCATCAATCAGACAACAAAAGGAAATAAAAGGCATCAGAATACTCAAAGAAGTGGTGACTCGGTGGCTCAGTCGGTTAAGTGTCCGACTTAGGCTCAGGTCATGATCTAACAGTTGGTGGTTTTGAGCCTCACGTCAGGCTCTGTGCTTACAGCTAGCTCAGAGCCTGGAGCCTGTTTCAGATTCTGTGTCTCCCTCTCTCTTTGACCCTTCTATGCTCATGCTGTATCTCTCTCAGAAATAAATAAAAATTTTAAAAAATTAAAAAAAATAATCAAATAAGATGTCAAACTTTCACTTTTTGCAGACAACATGATACTCTACAATGAAAATCTGACAGACTCCAACAGAAGCCTACTAGAACTGACGCATGAATTCATCAAAGATGCAGGGTACAAAATCAACATAGGAAATCGGTTGCATTTTTATACAACGATAATGAAACAACAGAAAGAGAAATCAAGAAACTGGTCCCATTCAGAATTGCACAAAAAACCATAGGGGCACCTGGGTTGCTCAGTTGGTTAAGGATCCAACTTCGGCTCAGGTCATGATCTCACAGTTCATGGGTTCAAGCCCTGCATCGGGCTCGGTGCTAACTGTTAGCTCAGAATCTAGAACCTTTCTTCAGATTTTGTATCTCCCTCTCTCTCTGACTCTCCCCTGCTCACACTGTCTCTAAATCTCTCTCAAAAATAAAACATTTTAAAAAATTTAAAAACATAAAATACCTAGGAGTAAACTTAACCAAAAATAGAAGACTTCTATATAATGAAAACCATAGAAAACATAAGAAGGAAATGCAAGAAGACACAAAGAAATGGAAAAACATTCTATGCTCATGGATAGGAAGAATAAATATTGTTTAAATGTCATTACTACTCAAAGCAATCTACACATTGAATGCAACCCCAATCAAAATTGGTCCTGAATTCGTCTCAAAGCTAAAACAAAGTATCCTAAAATTTGTGTGGAACCACAAAAGACCCCAAAGAGCCAAAGTAATATTGAAGAAGAAAACCAAAATGGGAGGCATCACCATCCCAGACTTTAGCTTCTACTACAAAGCTGTCATCATCAAGACAGTATGGCATTGGCCCAAAAACAGACACATAGACCAATGGAATAGAATAGATAACTCAGTATTGAACCCAAAATTGTATTTCCAACTAATCTTTGACAAAGCAGGAAAGAGTATCCAATGGAAAAAAGACAGCCTCTTTAACAGATGGTGCTGGGAGAACTCGACAGCAACAAGCAGAAGAATGAAACTACATCATCTTCTCACACCATACACAGAAATAAACTCAAAATGGATAAAGGTCCTTAATTTGCGACAGGAAACCATCAAAACCCTAGAGGAGAAAGCAGGAAACAACCTCCTTGACCTCAATCACAGCAATTTTTTACTTTACACATAGCCAAAAGCAAGAGAATCAAGAGCAAAAAAGTACTACTTGGACCTCATCAAGATAAAACTCTTCTGCACGCAAGGAAAACAATCAGTAAAACTAATAGTCAACGGAAGGAATGGGAAAAGATAGTTGCAAAGGACAAGTTGGATAAAGGGTTCATATCCAAAATATATAAGGAACTCACTAAACTCCACACATGAAAAACAAATAATCCAGTGAAGAAATGAGCAGTAGACACGAACAGACACTTCTCCAAAGAGAACATCCAGATGGCCAACAGACACATGAAACGATGCTCAGCGTCCCTCATCATTAGGGAAATACAAATCAAAACCACACTGAGATACCACCTCATGCCGATCAGAGTGTCTAAAATGAACACATCAGGTGACTATAGATGCTGGCAAGGATGTGGAGAAACCGGCACCCTCCTACACTGTTGGTGGGAATGTAAAGTAGTGCAGCGCCTCTGGAAAACATTGTGGAGGATCCTCAAAAAATTAAATAGAACTCCCCTATGACCTAGCAATAGCACTGGTAAGAATTTACTCGAGGGATATAGGAGTGCTGATGTACCCCAATGTTTATAGCAGTGCTTTCAACAATAGTCAAATTATGGAAAGGGCCTAAATGTCCATCAGCTGACAAATGAATCAAGAAGAGGTGGTTTATCTATACGATGGAATACTACTTGGAAATAAGAAAGAATGAAATCTGTCCATTTGTAGCAACATGGATGGAACTCGAGGGTGTTATGCTTAGCGAGTAAGTCAGGCAGATGACAGATACCATATGTTTTCACGTATAAGTGGATCAGCAGAAACTTAACAGAGGACCATGGGTGAGGAAACTGGGAAAACATAGTTGGGGGTAGAGAGACACTTGAACACTGAGAAGAAACTGAGGGCTGATGGGGGTGGAAGAGGGGAAGGGGGGTGATGGGCATGGAGGATGGCACTTGTGGGAATGAGCACTGGATGTTATATGGAAAGCAAATTGGACACATTTTTTTTTTACAAATAGTTTATTGTCAAATTAGTTTCCACATAACNGAGAATTTTTGCATCCGTATTCATCAAGGATATTGGCCTGTAGTTCTCTTTTTTTGCTGGGTCTCTGTCTGGCTTGGGAATCAGAGTGATGCTGGCTTCATAAAATGAGTCTGGGAGTTTTCCTTCACTTTCTATTTTTTGGAATAGCTTGAGAAGAATGGGTATTAATTCTGCTTTAAACGTCTGGTAGAATTCCCCGGGGAAGCCATCTGGTCCTGGGCTCTTATTTGTTGGGAGATTTTTGATCACTGATTCGATTTCCTCACTAGTCGAACACTTCCAGTTGATTTGGGACTGATTTTCTGTGGCTTATAACTGACATTTAGAACTGGTACTTCTCCTTCATCAGGCTTAAGTCTTCCAGCAAGCATTCTGATAAATGTGGTCTTACCAGTACCATTCTCCCCCAACATTACCATGATTTCAGAATCTGTAAACTATCCAGCTACAATTGCTAGCTCAAACTCTCCCATTTTCTTCTTCATTCCAGGATATTTATACATACACATCTTTTTTACTTCTTCATTTGCTGTCTCAGCCACTTTAAAAACAAGTGATGCATCTCTGAATCTCAAGTTTTCTCTTGGAACGTAGCCATCCAAAAAAAATGTTTATGCCTTCTCTTACACTAAAAGGCATTGTGACAACACCGTAAGCACTTGGTACGCCATATAAACAGCAGTTGAAGTCTGAGAGATAGTCTAACACACTTAGATCATGCTCCACCACATTGATATATCTATCTGGATTTATGAGAGATCGTGTAGTGATAGCAGCCTTTAAACCCTGCTTGACATCTAGGTAACTAGAAGGTTCATCAAACATGAAAATATCAGCCTTCTGTATGCAAACAACAGCAGAAGCAAACCTCTGCAACTCTCCTCCTGAAAGATCTTCAACATTTCGTTCTTTTAGATGGGTTAAATCAAGCTGTTGACATACAATTGCTTGTGTCTTTGTTTCATCCTTTAGGTCTAAAATAGACCCCACTGTCCCCTTTGCAGCCTTGGGAATCTGGTCTACATATTGAGGTTTGATAATGGCTTTTAGGTCATCTTCTAGAAGAATCTTGGTAAAGTAATTTTCCAATTCAGATCCAAGGAAGTAAGTAAAAATTTCCTGCCAATCAGGTGGATCGTCATACTTTCCAAGGTTTGGCTTTTGTTTCCTGCTAAAATTTTTAAAGCAGTTGACTTTCCAATTCCATTAGTTCCAACTAATCCTAAAACTTCACCTGAATGAGGGATAGGCAACCTGTGAAGTTTGAAGGCATTGGCACAATATCGATGTGTTGTTTCTTTTTCCAAGTTACTTGGTAAATTGACAATTGATAAGGCGCCAAAGGGACATTTCTTAATACAAATACCACTACCAATACAAAGGGTTTCAGAAATCCATGCTATTTTGCTCTGGGGTGTAACCTCTATGCATAATTTTCCCATTCGAACCACAGGGCAACTCTTTTTGCACTCTTGCCGACATTTCTTAGGTTTACATTTGTCATGGTTGACAATAGCAATTCTCGTTAATTTATCTGCCATTACTCTAAGTAAGAATATCCAGCTCTTCTGGAGAAAACGATTCCCTTGCGGAGGAGAGGTCAGAGTCTGAGTCAGTTCTTCCTTTCACTTCTCTCCCACACAGCGTGTTCCTACGGCCGCCGGCCAAAATGGCCAGACTTGGACACTTAACCTACTCAGCCACCCATGTGCCTATGTGTGCAGAAGCACTGTGTTTATTTTTAAAATGTGTATATTGTTACTTTATTTTGGTTTTTTAAAATATTTTTTAAAAGTATTTTTATTTATTTCTAGGAGAGAGAGAGACAGTGTGAGCGGGGGAGGGTCAGAGAGAGAGGGTGTCACAGACTGAAGCAGGCTCCAGGCTCCGAGCTGGCAGTCAGCACAGACCCCGACGCGGGGCTTGAACTCACGAACTGCGAGATCATGACCTAAGCGAAAGTCGGACGCTTAAGCGACTAAGCCACCCAGGTGCCCCTATTTTTAAAATGTGTATATTGTTACTTTATTTTGTATATCATGCAATATATATAAAGAATACCACACATTATTTCTCTAGTTACCAATCACTGGACAGTTGGTGTTTCCATAATTTGGCTATTGTTTATATTGGTGCTATCAAAATCAGGGCATGTATTTTTTGAATTAGTAATTTTGAATTCTCTAGGTAAATACCTAGTAGTGGAATTGCTAGGGTAGTTCTAATTTTAGCTTTTTGAGGAACCTCTGTACTTTGTTCTGGAGTGCTTGAACTAATTTGCATTCCCACAAACAGTACAAGAGAGTTTCCCTTTATCCTCATTCCTGCCAACACCCATTTTTCCCTGTGTTGCTTTCCTTCTTTTTCAACTCTGCTTAATTTTACTTAATTAACTAACTTTGCTTAATTTTGTTTTTTGGTTTTTTTCCTTTTTAAAATTTAAGTATTAGTATACAATCCAATATTTGTTTCAGGAGAATTCAGTGATTCATCACTTCCATAAAACATCCAGTGCTAATCACAAGACCCCTCTAGTTCCCAACATCCAACTAGTCCATCACCTACCAATCTCCACCCATCAACCCATTGTTATTTCTCTACCATTAAGATTATCTTGTGGTTTGCTTCCCTCTCTTGTCTACCTCCCTTCCCATACATTCATCTGTTTTGTTTCTTAAATCCCACATATGAGTGAAATAACATGGTATTTGTCTTTCTCTGATTGACTTATTTCGCTTAGCATAATACATTCTATCTCCAAACACATTANATTTGCATTTGCTGGATCATACGGTAGTTCTATTTTTAATTTCTTAAGGAGCCTCCATACTGTTTTCCAGAGTTTCTACACCAGTTTGCATTCCCACCAAAAGTGCAAGAGTGTTACCCTTTCTTTGCATTCTCAGCAACACCTGCTGTATATTCTGTTAATTTTAGCCATTCTGATAGGTGTGAGGTAGTATCTCATTTCAGTTTTCATTTGTATTTCCCTGATGATGAGTGATGTTAGGTATCTTTTCATGTGTCTATTAGTCATCTGATGCCTCCTTTGGAAAAATGTCTATTTATGTCTTCTGCCCATTTCCTAAATGGGTTATTTTTTCTTAGGTGTTGAATTTTGTTAGATCTTTATAGATTTTGGATACTAACCCTTTATCAGATATGTGATTTACAAATATCTTCTCTTGTTCAATTGATTACCTTTTATTTTTTATTTACTTTTTTAATGTTTTATTTATTTCTGAGAAACAGAGAGACAGTGTGAGCAGGGGAGGGTCAGAAAGAGAGGGAGACACAGACCGAAACAGACTCCAGGCTCTGAGCTGGCAGTCAGCACAGAGCCCGACACGGGGCTCGAACCCACGAACCCTGAGATCATGACCTGAGCCAAAGTCAGACACTTAACCGACTGAGCCACCCAGGTGCCCCTGATTACCTTGTAGCTTCAATAATTATTTTCCCTTCACTGTGCAGAAGGATTTTATCTTGACGAAGTCCCAAAAGTTCATGTTTGTTTTATTTCCCTTGCCTCTGGTGACTTGTCTAGCAAGATGCTGCTCTGGGCAAAGTCAAAGAGGTTGCTGACTGTTTTCTCCTCTAGGATAGTGATGGTTCCCTGTCTCACATCATGTCTTTCAACAAGTTTGAATTTACTTTTGTGTATCATGGAATAAAATTGTCCAAGTTCATTCTTCCACATGTTGTCTTCCAGTCTTCCCAACATCATTTGTGAATTAATTGATTCCTTAATCTTATTTCCATCGGATATTCTTTCCTGCGTTGTTCAAGATTAGTTGCCCATATATGTGTGTGTCCAATTATGGGTTTTCTGTTTTGATCTATTGATCTATGTGTCTTTTTTTGAACTAGTACCATACTGTCTTGATGAGTATAGCATGTAATACAGTTTGAAGTCTGGAATCGTGTTGCCTCCAGTTTTGTGTTTCTTTTTCAGAATTGCTCTGGCTATTCAAGGTTTTGGTTGCATATAAATTTTAGAATTGTTTTTTTAGCTCCACAGAAATTGCTGACGGTTTTTGGTAGAGATTACATTAAATGCATAGATTGCTTTGGGTAGTAGAGACATTGTTTTTAAATGTTTTTATTTATTTCTGAGAGAGAGAGAGACAGTGTGAGCAGGGTAGGGTCAGAGAGAGGGAGACACAGAATCTGAAGCAGGCCCCAGGCTCTGAGCTAGCTCTCAGCACAGAGCCCGATGCGGAGCTTGAACCCACAAACCATGAGATCATGACCTGAGCCAAAGTTGGACGCTTAACCAACTGAGCCACTCTGGCGCCCCAGTAGAGACATTTTAGCAGTGTTTCTTCTTCAAATTAATGAGCATGGAATGTTTTTACATTGCTTTGTGTCCTTTTTTTTTTTTCCCCAGAAGAGTTCTATAGTTTTAAGACTACAGATCTTTTTCCTCTTTTGTTAGGTTTATTCCTAGGTATCTTAATGTTTTTGGTGCAATTGCAAATGGGATTGATTCCTTAATTTATTTTTTCTGCTATGTCATTATTGGTGTACAGACACACAATGGATTTTTGCACAGTGATTTTATATCCCATGCCTTTGTTGAGTTTATGCATTAGTTCTAGCAATTTTTTTTTCTGGAGTCTTCAAGTTTTGTACATAGAGTATCATATCATCTGATAATAGTGAAATTTGACTTCTTCCTTGTCAATTTGGATGGCTTGTATTTCTTTTTTTTTCTTATCTTTTTTTTTTAAAAATAGTTTATTGTCAAATTAGTTTCCACATAACACCCAGTGCTCATCCCCACAAGTGCCCTCCTCCATGCCCATCTCCCCCTCCCCCACACACATCCATCAGTCCTCAGTTTTTGTCAGCATTCAAGAGTCTCTCATGGTTTGCCTCTCTCCCTCTCCCCTACCATTTCCCCCCTTCTTCTCCCCCTTGTTCCTCCGTCAAGTTCCTCCTAATCCTCCTATACGTGCAAACATATGATATTTGTCCTTCTCTGCCTGACTTATTTCGCTCAGCATAACACCCTCAAGGTCCATCCATGTTGCTACACATGGCCAGATTTAATTCTTTCTCATTGCCATGTAGTATTATCTTTTTGTTTTCTGATTGCTGAGGTTAAGTCTTCCAGTACTATCTTAAATAGTAATGGTGAGAGTGAATGCACTTGACCTTTTTCTTATTAAAGGATAAAGGCTCAGTTTTTTCCAATTGAGAATGACTTTAGCTGTGAGTCCTTCATATATGGCCTTTATGATATTGAAGTATGTTCTGTCCATTCCTACTTTGTTGAGAGTTTTGTTTTTTTTTATCAAGAATGGGTGCTATTTTTGTCAAATGTTTTTTTTCCCCTTCTATTGACAGAATCATGTGGCTCTTATCCTTTCTTTTAACAATGTTGTATATCAAGATGACGGATCTGCAAATATTGAACCAGTCCTATAGCCCAGGAATAAACTCCACTTGATCATGGTGAATAATTCTTTTTAATGCACTGTTTTATTCATCTTGCTAATATCTTATCAGAATTTTTGCATCCAGGTTCATCAGGAATTTTGGCTTGTAATTCTCCTTTTTAGTGGGGTCTCGATTTGGAATGCTGGCTTTGTAGAATGAATTTGGGTGTTCCCTTCTATTTACATTTTTTAAACAGTTTGAGAAGAACAGGTTTTAACTCTTTCTTAAATATCCTCTAGAATTCTCCTGGGAAGCCATCTGTCCATGGACTCTTGTTTGTTGAGAGCTTTTTAATTACTGTTTCAATTTATTTGCTGGATATGGGTCTGTTCAAGTTTTCTATGACTTCTTGTTTCCGTTTTCGCAATATATGATTTTCCAGATCTTTGTCCATTTTTTCTTGATTGCCCAGTTTGTTGGCATATACTTTTTTTTAATGTTTATTTATTTTTGAGAGAGAGAGACACACACACACAAAATGTGAGTCGGGGAGGGTCAGAGAGAGAGGGAGATACAGAATCCAAAGCAGGCTCCAGACTCTGAAATGTCAGCACAGAGCCTGCTGTGGGGCTCAAAACCATGAACTGTGAAATCATGACCTGAGCTGAAATCAGCTGCTTAGTCAACTAAGCCACCCAGGTGCCCCTGTCGGCATATACTTTTTTATAGTATTCTCTTATAATTGTTTGTATGTCTGGGTGATGGTTGTGATTGCTCCTCTTTTACTCATTATATTATCTATTTGTGACCTTCCTCTTTTCTTTTTGATAAATCCTGCTGGAGGGGAAACATTTTTTTTTTTAAATTCCTTTAAAGCATTAGGTCTTAGTTTTATCAATTTGTTTTACTGTTTTTTTCTCTATGTTGCATTTTGCTCTAATCTTTGTTACTTCCCTTCTTTGATTTTATGCTTTATTTGCTTTTTTTTTTTTCTAGCTCCTTTAGATATAATCTTAGTTTGGGACCTCTCTTGTATATTTAGATCAGCATGAACTGCAATATACTTCTTTCTTAGGAATGCCTTTGCAATATGCCAAAAGATTTGGAGTGTCGTGTTTTCACTTTAACTTGCTTCTATGTTTTTTTTAAAAGTTTTTAATTTAATTTCCAGGTTAAATCAACTATTTTTAGTAGGGTGTTCTTTAACATCCATGTATTTGAAGGTTTTCCAAATATTCTTGTTATTGATTTCAAGTTTTATAAGGTTGTGATCTGAAAATATGCATGGTATGATCATAATCATTTTGTACTTGTTGAGGACTGACTTGTGACCCAGTATGTGTTTTATGCTATGGAATGTTCCATTTGCACTAAAAAAGAATGTGTATTCTGCTGCTTTAGGATCAGATGTTCGGATTATATCTGTTAACTCTGTCTGGTCCAGTGTGTCATTCAAAGCTATTTTCCCCTTTTTAAAATTTTCTCATGTATTTATTAATTTTATTGTAATTTAAAAATTTTTATTTTTTTGAGAGAGAGAGCTATAGTGCAAGTGGGGGAGGGGTACAGATAGAGGGAGGCACAGAATCTGAGGCAGGCTCCAGGCTCTGTGCTGTCATGCAGGACTCAAACTCATGAACTGTGAGATCATGAACTGACCTGAAGTTGGATGCCTAAACGACTGAGTCACCCAGGCACTCCCCTTTTTGATTTTCTGTTTAGATGATCTGTCCATTGCTGTATTTGGGCTGTTAAAATCCCCAACTATTATTGTATTATTACCAATAACTTTCTTTGTTTGTGATTAATTGATCTATATATTTGGGTGCTTTCTAGTTCAGGGTATAACCATTTATATTGTTAGCTGTTCTTGATGGATATACTCCTACTTATGAAATAGTGTCTGTCTTCATCTCTTGTTACAGTCTTTGTTTTAAAATCTAATTTATCTGTTATACGTGTGACCACTTTGGCTTTCTTTCGATGACCATGAGCATGAAAGATGTTTCTCCATCCCCTCACTTTCTATCTGGAAATAACTTTAGGTCTAAAATGAGTCTTTGTAAACAATATAGATGAATCTTGTTTTTTTATCCATTCAGTCACCCTATGTCTTTTGATGGGAGGAATTAGTCCACTTATATTCAAAATGATTATTGAAAGATATTAATTTAGTGCCATTGTGTTACCTGTAGTTTTGGTGTTTCTAAGGATTCATGTTGGTCTTTTCTAGTCTTTGTTGCTATTGTTTGTTTTGTTTTGTTTGTTTGTTGTTTTGTTTTGTGTTTTGGTCTCCACTCAAAGAGTCCCCCATACTTTTCTTGCATAACTGGCTTAGTAGTCACAAACTCCATTATTATTATTATTAATTAATTATTATTTTGGTCTGAGAAATTCTTTATCTTTCTTGTATTCTAGATGACAGTTTTGCTGGATAAAGATTTCTTGGCTGCATATTTTTCCCAATCAACATGTTGAATATTTCCTGCCACTCCTTTCTAGTCTGCCATTTTTCTGTAGGCAGATCTGTTGTGAACCTGATCTGTCTTCCCTTGAGGTTTAAAGACTTTTTTTTTTTCCTTTTTGGTTTCAGACTTCTGTCTTTGTCTGTGTATTTTGTGAATTTGACATTATTTTCCTCAACAACTTTTTTTTTAAATGAAAGTCCTCGGTGCTTCTTGGGTTTTGATCTCTGTGTCTCCCCCAGATTAAACAATTTTTTTTGTAGCTACATTTTTTTCAGATAAATTTTCTTTCCCTTTTTCTCTCTATTAATCTTTTGGGACTTCCATGATTCAAATGTTCTTCATCTTTAATAAGGTGCTCACTTCCTAAGCCTGCCTTCATGATCCATGACCTATGTTGCTCTCTTCTTTTCACCTTTATTATTTTCCAAAATTTTATTTTCTGTATCACTAATTTCTTCCTGTGCCTCGTCCATTCTCACTGTCATGATATTCATTCAGCTCTGCATTTCAGTTACAGCATTTTTATTTTTGGCCTGACTAGATTTTAGTTCTTTTATCTCTTTAGAAAGGGATTCTCTTTTGTCTTCTAAACTTTTCTCAAGTCCAGCTAGTATCCTTATAATCATTGCTTAAAATCTAGTTAAGATAATGTTAATTATAGCTGCATTGGCCATGAGTTCCACTTCCTGTTCTTTCTTTTGGGGTGAATTTTTTTGTCTCATTTTTATCCAGAAAAGAATAGAAGAAAGAAAAAAACTAAATTAAACAAACAGAAACAAAACAAACAAGCAAAACATCAAAAAACAAATTGAATGAGGAAAACAAAATGAAACAAAGCAAAACTGGATCCTGAGTTTGTTTTGGTCTGCTTGTTAAAAGAATCTAGATCCAAAAATTAAAAAATAAATAAATAAAATAAACAAAATATCTATATCTATATCATGTGTATGTAATATATAGATATGTATATCTATATGTGAAAGTAAGAAAATACATGAAAAATAATACTACAAATAAAAAAATAAAAGTAATCACGAAGTTGGATCCTATTTCCCCTAGAGCTTAAGCTTTGTAGCATGCTACAATCAGTAGACTTGGTGCAAGGGAATTACTTTTCCTGGTCTTCTGGGGGGAAGGGCATGATGTGCCGATCTCAGGCTCTTGTTTCAGTGTAAATGGGCCTCCATAGTACAGTGGGGTGGCGGTTGGTCTATGTAGCTCTGGTCTCCAGTAAGTGGTGCTGTGTTGTTCACTGAAGGCTTTCAAAGCTGATGCTTGAGGACTGAACGATCATGTCCCCAACTCTTCAAGAAATTGTCACAGAAGAGCAATTTATAACCCCTCTGTATCTCTGGTTTTCATCAGAACCCAGTGTTCACCAAGCTTGTGGCCTTTACTTTTTAATCTCAAGTGGTGACTCAGTGTCAACATGCCAAATTTTGGGGACTCTGGCAGTGTTAGGATGTGCTCTTCCTCTGAGGTAGGATCTCACCACACTTTTATCCACCTGTATGAAGTGGTCACATGATTATGTAGCAGTTTAGAGTTTATGTCAAAAAACAGTTCAGAGAGACAGCACCCCTGTTTACTACCCTCAGCCCAAGTTCCAACTTCTGTGCCTGGAAATGGTGCCCCCTATCCTTTCTTACGACCCAGGGATCCTCAGACTATGCTGTCACTCTTGGGATTTTACCCCACTTTGCTACCTTAGCAACTTTAAACCAGGCACATCCTGCACTGTAGTGAACTTCTGGAAGTCCAGGTTTTGTGCTCCAGTGCTTATAATACTTTCCTGTTGCCTCTGTAAGTTGGCTACTGTCCCACTCTCGGTACCTAAAGCTATGTCTCCTCTAAGTCAACTCTCTTTGTTTCCTACCTTTCAGAATTTGCTCACTTTTCTACTTATAGACTTGCAGTTTTTATTCTTTCAGATCTTCCATTGGCTTTTGGTGTTCAGAGTGACTTGATAACTATCTAGCTGTGCTCAAGTGATTAGATAAGTTTAGGGTGTCCCTCCTCCTCCACCATCTTAACTCCCCCAGCATATAGTTTTTCATAAAAATCTCATATATGTTTGTACTTCCGTGATATTGGCTCTTTCCCACCCCCTCAGTTGTGTTTTGATTTATTTTTGTCATTCCTTTTTTACTTTCACTAGTCTAGTTAGATGTTTATCAAATTTTTTTTTTTCTAAAATAACAGCTCCTGGGTTTCATTGATCTGTTCTATTGTGTTGTTGCTGTTGCTATTTTGTTTTGTTTTGTTTGTTTTTAGTTTCTATATCATTGTTTTCTTCTCTAAGATTTATTATTTCCTTCCTTCTGTTGGCTGTAGGCTTCATTTTTCTTTTTCTAGCTTTTTAAGATGTAAGATTAGGTTTATGAGAGATTTTTATTTTGTGAGTCTGAGAAACTTTTGATCTTTCCTTCTATTCTGAATTATATTCTTTCTGAATAGAGTATTCTTGGCTGCAGAATTTTTCGTATCAGCACTCTGAATATATCATACCACTTCCTTCTGGCTTGCTAAGTTTCTGATGAAAAAGCTGCTGATGGCATTATGGGGCTTCTCTCATAGGGAGCTTTATTTTTGTTTGTTTGTTTATAACTATTTTTTCTTTTTTAATTAGTATGTGTCTTTGTGTGGACTTACTTTAATTGATTATGTTGGGGGGGTCTCTGTGCATTTTGGCTCGATTTCATGAACGATGAGAACATGAACTGAGCAGAAATCAAGACTGAGTCGCTTGATTGACTGAGCCACCCAATCATGCCCATCTATTGTTTTTAAATAAATTGTCTTTCTCTTTTTCTCTCTCTTATTATTCTGAGTTCCCTATAATGTGGGTGTTATTATGCTTGATGGAGTCATTGAGATAACTATGCCTATTCTTACATTTCATAATTCTTTAAACTCTCATTTGCTAAGCTTAGTAATTTTTCCATTTCTCTGTCTTCCAGGTTAGCAATTTGTTGCTCTTCTTCCTATAGCCTGGCATTTAGTCTATCGTGTGTATCTGAATATAATATATTGTGTTCTTTATCTGTGATTCATTATTTATTTATGTGTTTATTGTCTCACTGATATCTTCCACTCTTCCCTCATGTCCCGTGAGTAGCTTTATGGCAATTTATTTATTTTTAAAATTAAAAAAATAATTTTTTATTTGAGAGAGAGAGAGAGACAGGGAGAATGAGCAGGGGAGGTGCAGAGAGAGGGAAACACAGCTTCAAGTTCCCAGCTGTCAACACAGAGCCCGACTCAGGGCTTGAATCCAGAAACCATGAGATCATGACCTGAGCTGAAGTCGGACAGTTAACTGACTGAGCTACTCAGATACCCCATGACCATTTCTTTAAATTCTCTGTTTAGCATATAGATCTATTATTGTAGTTTTGTCCTGTTCTTTTATTTGGTATATATTTCTTTCTCTTCTCATTTTGTCTAACTCTATGTATGCTTCTGTGTGCTAGCAAACTCGGGTATGCCCCATGCTCTGCTGGTAATGGTTTTATAAACAAGAGATCCAGTAGTGTTCTGCATTGCAATGTCCTCTATTCCACAAAAATTGGCATCTCAGGGACTATCTCCTATTTTATTTGTTTGTGCCCTTCTTTTGAGTCCTGGCCCTTTTTCCTCAGCCCAGTTGTTGGCAAAGGCTCTCTTTGCCTGTTGTAGTCTGTGTTTAATCCCTGGCTAGGTGAGTGCATTTTAACAAGGTTTACAGTGGTCCACTTGCACAAATGAGGTCACATAAAACACATAGGTTGACAGAGGAGGTGTTGGTATGGTTTGCACTTCTCTTCTGAAGGCCCACATTATGGGCACTGAGACAAAAGTGACTTGGAAGGATGGATTCACCAAAGTAAAGTGTGGAGCTTGTAAAAGCAAGTAAGGAAGGGAAAGTCTGGTTCCTGCAGTTGGCTGTATGTCTATGCTGGCGTGCAGTGGAGGGAAATCAAATCGTGCCTGGCAGCTCTTTTGTACATGCAGAGGTTTCAGTATAATTCCTGTCTCTCCATGCATGCCACTATCTGAGATGAGTAGATACTTCTTCTTTTGTGTTCCCCCGGAATTTTTCAAACTACTGTTTTCATTTTGCATCTCAGGTAGCTGCTTGTGTTGAAGTTTCTTTAATGGCAAGGACTCTGTTTCCTAATACCTTCCAGGTTTTCCCAAAGCTGAGCATGAAGATTTTTTACATTACATGCTTTAAGTCCTACTGCTTATAAGAACTCAGATGATGTGGCCCCTTTCACGTTGAAAGTCAAATAGTAGGGATATTTGTTTTCCTCTTTTGGGCTCGCTGGGGTGATAGTCTATATTTTGGCCCTTCCTGGGTCAGTCTCCCTCCCAACTATGTGTGGCCGGGATCTGTTTTGCTCCCAAACACTATTTACACCTTTCCTACTTTCTTCCTTGTGGCTTTTTCTCCACATTTAGTGTGGGGTTTTTGTTTTTGTTTTTCTTTCAGGCCCTAGGTAATTTTATGGGTTTTTACACTGTTGTGAATGCTATCTAGTTGTATCCATGGGAGAAGGTGAGTTTATGGTCCTACTCTTCCATATTTCCAGCATTTCCTCTGGAGTAGTCTTTCAAGAACAAGGGATCCTTGTTAGATCCCTTGAAGATCCCTTCAAGATAACAATTGCAATATCTCATTTTTGTACTAATTTTATTAATTTCAGCACTTTCTATTGTCCAGTATAAGTAAAAATCCATCATTTTTTATATTCTAAAAATGTTTTTGTTTTTGTTCATCTTGTTTGTTATCTATTCATCTCTATTTGTGCGGTGATCTTTCTTATTTTCTTCCTTATATTAACTTTGTTGTTAGTTTGTTATGCTAGTTCTAGTTTTTTGAGGTGCAGGGAAAATTTTTTTATTTGAAATGTTTGTTTTTATTAATGTAGCACTTATTAATGTATCCATATTAATGTATCAATATTCCACTTATCCTGCTTCTCCTAAGTTTTAGTATGTTATATTTTCACTTAAATTTGTCTCCATATATTTTTTAAAAGCTCTTCTCATTTCAGTTTTGGCCAACTGGTCAGTAGAATGTTGTTTAATATGCAAATATTTGTAAATTTCCCAGGTTTCTTCTGGTAAGTGGCTTCTATTTTAATACTATTGTGCTCAGAAAATAAATGCTTGACATGATTTTAGTCTTCTAAATTTATTATCACTTCTTTATCGCCTTACATATCATCTATCCTGAAGTAAGTTTCCTGTGTGATTGCAAAGAATATGTATTCTGCTGTAGTTGAATGAAATGATCTGTATATGTCTTTATATTCCATATGGCCTTATGTGTGAGTTATGTCCAGTATTTTCTTATTGATATTTTGTCTGGATATTATATCCATTGCTGAAAATGACCTAAGTTCCCTACTATTATTATATTGTTGTTTTACTTCTCCCTTTACATATCTGTTAATATTTGATTGATATAATATTCTGATTTATGTAGAGTACATACGTCTTTACAATGTAATACCATGTTGGATTGACACATTACTATTGTGTAATGACCTTCTTTGTCTCTTATTATAGTACTTGGCTTAGCTCTACTTTGATGTAAATTGAGCTATTTCTGCTTTCTTTTGATTTTAATTTGCATGGGTGTCTTTTTTAATCTTTTTTTTCCCAATGTCTTTGTATCCTTAAAGCTAAGTTAGACTACTGGAAGAAGCATATAATTCAGCTTAGTTCTAAGTATTTTCAACCATTTTTTGTCTTTTGATTGGAAAATGTAATGCATTTATATGAAGGTAGTTATTAACATAGACTGACAATTGCCATTTTGTTGTTTTCTAGTTATTTTGTAAATTCTTTCTATTTTTCTTTTCCTCTTGTTCTTTTCCCTTATTTTTTAAAGATGTACTATGGTGATATACTTCAATTCCTTTCTCTTTGCCTTTTTTGTATTGTTTATAGAATTTTGCTTTATCGTTACCTTGAGACTTAACTAGAAACATTTTCCATTTATAATAGTCTATTTTAAGCTGACAAACTGAACTTAAAATGCATACTGAAGTCATATGGGAGGGTGCTAAGACTAAGCATAGTGGGAGACATAATAGGAGAATCATAGGTTTATCTTGTTCTTCCAACACAAGTAGGTAAGTATCAAATCATTTTGAATACCCAAGAACGAAATCCACCCGAGGACTGACAGAACAAACTGCACAACTACAGGGAGAGAAGGGGCCACACTGAGGAATATAGGAAGTGTGGATATGTGGTTTGAGTGAGAAACACATCCTTTGTGCTCCAGACGGGAGGGGGTCCTGGTTATGGAGAAAGGCAAGAAAGACAGGGGTGCACACAGGGGGACATGTCCCAAAGCTATTGGCTAGGAAAATGAAAGAGGCTGGTTTTCCTGAGTTCTTGCAACCATCAGGGCCTGTAGACTGGAGTTTTCAATGTTGATGGGCTTGGATGGGATAGAGCCCGGCAGGTGCTGCCCTAATCCTGAGAAGGCAGACAAACAAGGTGGGGGTGGAAGGCACAATCTGAGGAAAAACTGGGGCACATGAAGAGGGAGAAATATTTGCTCTTCATGGAGAGTGTCCCTGAGAGGAGTGTATACAGAGATGTTTTTTCGAGACAAAGGAGCTGGCAAGTGTGATTTCCCTACCCTGCCCCTCGGCGTAAACTCAGAGCCACCTGATGAGGGTCGCTCTCCTCTGATCCTGGCTGCCTAGCCTGCTTGCAATAAGTTCAATACCTCTGCACTCTGGTGCTACTGCCTATCTTGGTCAAACCTCCCTCAGTTCCAGCTCAGTAAGGCCCTCCTGAGAAAACCAGCACAGGTGCCTGAACACATGTTGTTCCTAAATTTAGGGGCTTTAAAATTCAATATTTTGACAGGGATATAACCAGGGAGACACTGCACTACTCCTGGAGAGAAGGCAGTCAAACAACCTGGAGGCAGATAGCATGAAACCATGATCTGAAAATGCCTGGGACAAACAGTAGATGAGATTATTCACCATTGTCATAATGCTTCCCAGTAGCAGCAAGCACAGAGACCCTCCTCTAGGGACAGCTGGGTGGTGTAATTTTTCTCCCCTACATTACAACATAAGCACAGAACCACATTCAGTAAATAGATGAGCACCAAAATGGCTACCTGTCTTGCTTACATCAGGTCCCACAAACGTGTTCCCTGCTAGTATTGCCCTTCTATGTCATTTGGCTCAGCTTCAGCATGATAGAACACTTTCACATAAGGCCAGTAGAAACTGTTGACGTGCAAATCCTCTGCCTGAAATATAGAGCATCCAAAAATCAGCAGCAGAGTGCAAGAAGCACAGAAGAGACATTCCATGAAGTGCCAGGTACAAAACACTATATGACCTTCTCTTCATAAAGCCATTTCTCTTAGAAGCAGGAAACATAACAAACATTTCTAACATAGAGAAAACAGAGATTTAGATGAAATGCCAAGAAGGAGGAATTAATTCCAAATTAAACAACATGATATGGCCAAATATTACTCTGCCATCAAAAATAATGAAATCATGCCATTTGCAATGATGTAGATGCAGCTAGAATGTTTCATGCTAAGCATTATAAGTCTATCAGAGAAAGACAAATATCATTTAATTCATAAGTAGAAGTTAAGAAGCAGGGACACCTGGGTGGCTCAATTGGTCGAGCACACAAATCTTAATTTCAGTTCAGGTCATGAACACATGGTTTGTGAGTTCAAGCCCCGCATTCAGCTCTGTGCTGACAGAACAGCCTTTTTGGAATCCTTTCACTGCCCCTCAACTGCTTGCACTCTATCTTTGTTTCTCTCTCTCTCTCTCAAATGGATAAATAAACTTAAAAAAATAAAGAAATTAATATGATGAAAACATTGGGGGAGGAAGAGTAGGGAAAGAAACCAAAAGAGATTCAAAGATAGAGAAAAAGCTAAGGTTGATGGAAGGAGGGGGGTGGGAGATAGGTTACCTGATTGATGGGAATTAAGGAGGTCACTTGTGATTAGCATGTAAGTGATGAATCACTGAATTCTACTCCTGAAACCAATAGTGCACTGTACGTTGACTAAAATTTAAAAAAAAAAGACAGATATCTAAGTGAAACAGATATAATTCATTTGCTTGATCGAGAATTTGAAGTAACTATCATAAGTATACTTGCTGAGATTGAGAAAAGAATGGAAGACTTCAGAGAGGCACTTATTGCAAAGATAAAATAGTTAAAAAACAAGCAGTCAGAAATGAAAAATGCAATAATAAAGATATAAAACAGAGTGGATCCAATGATCACAAGGCTGGAAGAAGCAGATGAAAGAATAAGTGATATAGAAAAAATAATGGAAAAAGAAGCTGAACAAAAAGGAAATGAATTATGAAAAACAAGAATAGATTTAGAGAGTGCAGAGACCCCATCAAATACAATAACATTACCATTGTTAGGATACTCAGAAGAAGAGAGAGAAAATATGGAAGAAACTGTATTTGAGGAAATCATAATTAAAAGCTCCCCTAATTTGGGGAAATAAACAGATATTTAGGTCCATGAGGCACAGAAAACTCCCATAAAAATAAATAAAAGCAGGCCAACACCAAGACTTATTGCAATTAAATTAGCAAAATATATCAATGAAGAAAAAAATGTTAAACGACATCAAGAGAAAGATGTTGATACCTTAGAAGGCAAAACCCATTAGGCTAATAGTAGATGTCTCCACAGAAACTTGGCAAGACAGAAATTAGTGTCATGATATAGCCAATATGCTGAGTGGGAAAATTCTGCAGCCAAGAATACTCTATACATTGAGGCTGTCCTTCAGAATTGGAGAGATCAAAGTTTCTCTGACACACACAAACTAAAGGAGTTCATGACCACAAAATACTAGTCCTGCAAGAAATATTAAAGGGAATTCCTGGAAAAGAAAGGAAAGACAAAAACTGATAAAGACAAGAAAGCATCAGTGAAAATTCACAGAAACAATGACAAAACAAGTAATGAAATGGCACTAAATACATTATCTATCAATAATGACTTAGAAAGTAAATAGACAAATATTCCAATCTAAAGATATAAGGTGTCCCAAGGATTAAAAAAAAAGACCATTTATAAGCTGCCCACAATAGATTCATTTTAACTCTAATGTCACCTGTAGATTGAAAGTGAGGGGATGGAGAAATATTTATTATGGAAATGGACATAAAAAGAAAGCCAGAGAAGTGATGCTTATATCAGACAAACTAGATTTTATTTTTTAATGTTCATTTATTCTGAGAAAGAAAGTCAGAAAAAAAGAGAGACAGAGAGAGAATCCTAAATTGGTTCCATGCTGTCAATGCAGAGCCCAACACGGAGCTCAATCATATGCACTATGAGATCATAAGCTGAAATTAAATAAAAAGTCAGATGCTCAACCAACTGAGCCACACATGTGCCGCCAAAAAACTAGATTTTAAACCATACACTGTAACAATAAATGAAAAGGGGAACTATATCATAATAAAGGGGACTATCCAACAAGAAGATCTAACAGTTATAAACATACCCACAATATGAGAGCACCCATATATATAAAACAATTAATAAAAAGGGGGCTTTATCATGATGCTTTCTTCAATAGGCAGATTATATGGAAACAATGGCATTGAATAACACATTGTACAAGAAAGACAACAGACATATTCAGAATAGTTCATCATAAAGCAGCAAAATACATATTCTTTTCAAGTGAGAATGGGACATTACATATATAGATCACATACTAGGCCACAAATAAGGCCTAAACAAGTACAAAAATGTTGAGTTCATTCCATGAATATTCTCTGACCACAATTCTATGAAACAAGTCAACCACAAGACAAAAGTTGGAAAGACGATAAATACATGTAGGTTAAATATCAGATTACTATATAATAAATGTGTCAGCCAGGAAATCAAAGAAGAATTTTAAAAAACATAGAAATAAATGCAAATCAGCACACAATTGTCTAAAATCTTAGGGATGCAGCAAAGACAGTCTTAAGAGGAAAGTATATGAACGACACATGCCTACAGCACAAAGCAAGAAAAGTCACAAATTTTCAACCTAATCTTACATCTGAAGGAGACAGGAAAAAACCAAAGACTAAAGTAAGAAGACACAATCAAGTAGTAATAATAAGAGTAGAAATAACTGACATAGTCAATAAAAGGAAACAAAACAAAACCACAATAGAACAGATCAATGAAACGTGGGGCTAGTTTTTTGTTTATTTTTTCAATGTTTTTAAATTTATTTTTAGAGAGAGATAGATACAGCATGAGCAGGGGAGGGTCAGAGAGAGAGGGAGTCACAGAATCTGAAGACAGCCTCTACGCTCTGAGCTAGCTGTCAGCCCAGAGCCCAATGCGGGGCTTGAACCCACGAACCGTGAGATCATAACCTGAGCCAATTTCGGACGCTTAACCGACTGAGCCATCCAGGAGCCCCTAGTTTTTTGAAATAATTATTAGAATTGAGAACCCTCTAGCCAGACTTACCAAAAAGAGAAGATAAAGGTCGTAAATAAATGTAATCACAAAGGAGAGAGGGGAAGTAAAAAACAATATCACAGAAATACAAATAATTATAAGAGACTATTATGATAAAACTATATACCAAGAAATTAGGCCAATTGGAAGACATGGATAAATTCCTAGATACATAAAAGTTACCAATACCGAAAAAAGAAGAAATGGAGACATGTGAATAGACTGATAGCTAGAAAATAAATTGATTCACTAATTAAAATTTTCCCACACCAAAAGTCCAAGGCAGATAGTTTCACAGGGGAATTCTACCAATCACTAAAAGAAGAGTTAGTACCTATTCCCCAACTACTCCAAAAAATAGAAGTCGAAGAAAAATTCCCAAGTTCATTCTTTGAGCCCAGTGTTACCCTAATTCCAAAACCAGACAAAGACTCCACTAAAAAAAGAACTACAGGCCAATATTCTTGATAAACATGGATGCAAAAATTCTTAAGAAAATACTAGCAAATGGAATGAAACAGTAAATGGAAAGAATCACTCACCAGAATCAAATGCGATTTGTCCCTGGGTTGCAAAGATGGTTCATCCTTCCCAAATCAATCAGTGTGATACACCACATTAGTAAAAGGAAGGATAAGCACCATATAATCCTGTGAGTAAATGCAGAGAATCTTTGACAAAGTGCAACTTCCATTAATGATAAACACCCTTAATAAAGTAGGTCTAGAGAGAAATACTTCAACATAATAAGTGCCATCTATGAAAAACTCACAGTTAATATGACTCTCAATTCAGAACAACCGAAAGCTTCTCCTCAACAGCCAGGAATAAGACAGAGATGTCCACTGTCAGCACTGTTATTCAACATAATACTGGAAGTCCTAGCCACAGCAATCTTACAATACAAATGAGGAATAAAAGGGATTCAAGTCAATAAGGAAAAAGTCAAACTTTTACTGTTTGCACATGACATGGTACTCTATATAGAAAACCCAAAAGATTACACCTACAATAGGCAGAACTGACACATGAAATCTGTAAACTTGCAGAATACAAAATCAACGTACAAAAATCTGTTGCATTTCTATACTCCAATTGTGAAGTGGCAGAAAGATACATCAAGGAGTCATTCCCATTTACAATTGAGAAGAAGCAATAAAATACTTTGGAATAAAACTAATCAAAAAGGTAAACGATCTGAACTCAGAAAAATATAAAAACCTCATGAAATCAAGGCATCTGTGTGGCTCGATTGGTTAAGCAATTGACTCTTGATCTCGGCTCAAGTCATAATCTCGTGTTTCATGAGTTAGAGACCCACATCAGGTTCTGTGCTTACAGTGTGGAGCCTGCTTGGGATTCTCGTTCTCTCTCTCCTCTCTCTCTGCCCCTACACTGCTAGTTTTCTCTCTTAAAATAAACAAATAGCTTGGGGGGCAAGATGGCGGAGAAGTAAGGAGCTCCGTACTTGCACTCGCGCCCATACATCACAGAGAAAAGATCTGAAGCCATTGGAAACCTTACAAACCCTGAGAGATTGGGAGAAAAAGGACGCAGAATCCACTGAGAGAGACTTCTAACGTGAGTGCAAACTGGGGAAGATAAAATAGGGCGGGGATAGGAGACTCCAGGGTCAGAGGCGATCCCCTCTACGCTCTATGGGGAGTGAGAGAGGAAAAGGAGAGAGCACGAAACAGAAAAACCTCCACTGGGGGGTGGGGGGGAACCTCCGCTCGGTGCATAGAAAGACTGTACTTGCCAAATACCTGCACACCAGGTCCCCTCGCGCCAACTGGTCCCGGGGGGGCTGAGCGCACAGACTGCTTCTTTGTGCTGGCTCTTGGCAGCTGGACTTCTGAGTGGAGGCGCGCCTGCTGCCATTGTAGCTCTCAGGCAGCTGTGGCCCCTGAAAGAGCCGCGCGGACACCGGACATCCATGCTCCTGGCTGGCTGGAACTCGAGAGGGAAGGCAAAGAACTAAAAACTGGGAAATTAGCCTGTGAGTTCGTGTTTCGGGTGACGAGACATAGAGGGACCTGGTTTTCCTCACTGCAGCGAGCTCGGGTTCAGCGCACCCTGCAGGCAAGCCCCCGCCCATGCTCAACAGCCTGACCCAGAGAAGGAAGCAGCGATTCTGACTCCACCCCCAAAGCTCGGCAGGGGGCCTGGAATTGCCCCGAGGGGGTTGCCTGGGAAGCTTCAGGCAACTAAGGCAGTTTCAGCGGGGTGCACGGACTGGGATTTGGAGACTCGGACTGGCCTGGGTTGAAGATGCAACCAACATTGGCTGCGTCCCCGGTACGGGGAGTTTACACGCCCAAAAAAGCGAGGTGCAGCGCTTGGTTCAAGAAGGGACTGGAGCACCGCCACTCTCCTCCTCAAACCACCAAGGCAGAACTCCCGCCTGAGGCATTGGATCACACCACGCCCATCCCTGCTTGAGAGCTGCCCTCCTACCCCCACTTTTTTTCATTTTTCTTCTTCTTTCTCTTTTCTCTCTTTTTTCCCCAGAACACTGACCTGATTAACTCTGGTCGCCGGCTTGCTTAAACAACCACAAGTCCATTCTGTAAATAGAAATTCTACACCTACCGACATTTTCATCTCTTTCTCTCAGGAGTAATTAGACTATATAGTTTCTCTGGATAATACCAGCATCCTTCGCTCACCTATCCAACCATATTCTACCCTTTACCTCTTTGAAAAAAGCTTCTTATCCCTTCTGCCTGTTCATTCTATTTCCAATTCTACCTCATCCCGCCCTGCCTTCTCTCTCTTTCTCTATGCTCTTCAACCAGCACTGCATACACACGGCTATTTAACTGTAGCTGGGAAATCCAGGTATATGCTTTAAACCGTTCTTTGTCCATCTTCTTTTTTCCTTTTCTTTTCTCCTTTTTGACCCTTTTATGTATTTTATACTCCCTATTATTCGCCCTCCCTCCTCCGTCTTTTCTCTTAACTTTTTCGTTTTCCCTCTCGCTTTGCATGTTAGTTGAATTAGCCTGTGCGTTTGTGTGCTCCTGCTCCCTGTGTGCTTGTCTGTCCAATTTCTTTTCCAGGGCTACCTCAAAAACAAGCCAGAGTACACAAGGTGAGGAGTCCCAAATATCACAAAGAATAGGAAAATAAAATAACCAAGGTCACAACAAGAGAGATCAAGGGATACCATTCAAAAAACACTCTCGAAAGGATAGGCCCTGGAAAGTCAAAGAGTCTTCCTGGATATAGCAGTGCTCATAGATACAGAGAGCCTAACAGGGCTTTAAAACCAACAAGAGCCGGAAAGCTAACTAAAATGATGAAACGAAAGACCTCTCCTCCAAAGAAACTCCAAGAAGAAATGACAGCTAATGAACTGCTCAAAACAGATATCAGCAGCATCACTGAACAAGATTTTAGACTAATATTGGTAAAATTACTAGCTGGGCTTGAAAAAAACATAGGGGACATCAAAGAAACTATGGCTACAGACAGAATGGAAAATAAGAATAGGCATGAAGAATTAAAAAATGTGATACATGAGATACATAATAAATTAGAGGCCTCCAATGCACGGATTGAAGAGGCAGAAAGGAGAATAAGTGACGTAGAGGACACCATTATAGAAAAACAAGAAGCTGGCAAAAAAAGAGACAAACATCCAGGAACAGGAAAGAAGAATTCGAGAGCTCNCAAATTATAGCAGAGACTTCCCAGACCTGAGGAAGGAAGTAAACATTGAAATACAAGAGGCTCAGAGGACTCCCCTCAGACGTAACTTGAATCGATCTTCTGCACGGCATATCATCGTAAAAATGGCAAAATACAAGGACAAAGAGAGAATTTTGAAAGCAGCTAGGGAGAAAAGGGCCCTAACATACAAAGGGAAACCTATCAGAGTGGTGACAGATCTATCTACTGAAACGTGGC